>NC_089323.1:5472616-5777616 GCF_036669915.1 Pocillopora verrucosa
CACTAAAGTACCTGCTATACCCTCCCACCGACGCAGCACCACAGTTTCTTTAGAAACTTACCCCCTTCATTTGTTTAACTTTTATAACGGTACGCTTTGAGCATTATCAACAATATTCAGTGAGACGTTTAGAAATTCCATGAACCCGGCTCAAGCTCTGCTAATAAAGCAAAGATGACACAAGCCTAGATTTCCAAAGTTCATAGCACTGAGTTTCCATGGCATTTATTTATGTATTTATTTTTACTATTTATTCAATGCTTTAACAATATGCTATAAGAAATGAACATTCGCAATCGCTTCAAAACACTGTTCTACATGTACAATTGTACTAATAACGGACCTAATTTAAAGCCGACGCTGTGTATAATCTAATTCCCCTTTTAAAACTTTCAATCGATTTCCAACAGGTAGAAAATATTATTCCTCAAGCTGAAAGACCTGTTATCGCAATCCCTGGTCAATCTCTTCCATAGGGTTTTCAAATTGAAAATACTTCGGCGATTTTTCCCAAGTTTCTTAGTTCCAAAGTACTAAACTGATAGATATTATATTATTTCTGGTCAGGTGAGGGTTGAGCTTTGGATCCATCTTATGGGGGGTGGGAAGATTATTATTCGTTTGAATTTCAAATTAAGACAAAAATCAATTACTTTTTTTCGCCCTGATATTGAAAAGAAAAAACCACGAAAAATGAGTTTTCAGCTGAAGTTTCACTCATCGAAAAATCACAACCAAACAATCAAACAAAAATAATACAGAAATTGAAATTTCTGCATTACCACAATTTGAAGAACATAGCTGCCATTTTTTTCTTCAAATGCCAATGAAACTCTTTACAAACTACGCTATTTACTTTAAGTGGTAAGAAGACCGCTGAGGAAGGCTTGAAGCCTTAATATGTTGAAATCATAACAGTTTAGAACCCAGCACCTGTATCATCATCATCATCATCATATTTTTATTTGCCTTATTTACACAATACAAAAAAATTTATTTACAGCGGTTATAGCTAGAAGGCGAGGAGACCCAGGAAGCCACCGGGCTTATGGGAGAGCCACCTCGCTTACATTAATAAACAAAGTAAAGAAAAAGTGCTGCGAATGTGCGGGTAGGCCAATTCAAGGATTATTTAAGTAAAAACTCTTGCATTTTTGGTTTAAAACTAAGAAGGTTTGACGAACGAGTGACTAAAACAGGAAGAGAGTTCCAAATTTTAGGACCTTGGTTAAAAATTGTAAATTGCTTGAAATTTGTACGGCACAAATGCGTTCGATAATTACCGGCTGTTCTGGTACCATAGTTGTGAATTTGGCTATTCGTTACAAAAAGATTGAGAAGCAATGGAGGCAATAAGTTATTTTTAATAATAAAACATGAATTTGGCAATTTCAAACGTATTGACTTGGAAAATATCTAAAATTCCTAGTTTGGAGAATAAAGGAGCGGAATAGGCTCGATAGTTTTAGTTGGTGATAGCCCGCACAGCTCGCTTTTGCAAGTAATAAATTCTATTTAAGTTAGATACGTATGTGGACGACCAGGCACAGTTACAGTAGACGATATAAGGATAAATATGTATATGTTTCTTATCATTTAGACTGCTGATAAATATTATCACCACCGCGTAACTATTGTTTTCATATGACTATTGTCATGTATGCTGCTCATTGTGATTCTACAAGATGCTATTATCCTACTCTATTCCTTGAGTGACTCTGATCTGTATTTTCGTTACCATAGCAACCACAGCTGAGTATTCTTTTAAAGGCCTGTTTGAATTGCGGATTCATAAACCCATAGATAAATGGATTTACCACACTACCCGAGAACATCAAGTAAACACTTACTTTAGAGAACTTTTGTCCAATAGCAAACCTTGAAATGCCGGTGCCCGCGACAATGGAGACTGGGCACCATGTTATCACATAAAAACAAGCTACGGTGAAGCATACTTTTGAAACTTTGACGTCAGTGATGTTGGAACGGCGAGAATCATTAGAAGAGTGGGCTCCATTCCCCTCAGCATGTACATTCAAATTATCCGTGCTTTCTTTCACAGCTTTGTAGATTTTGTAGTAGCAGTAAAATATTGCGATCATAACTCCGCAAGTAAACACAGGCCCAGTAAATGTTGGGTATGCATATGACATGAGCTTACATTGATTAAGTTTCTCATCATATGAAAATCTTACCCAACTAGTAAGAAGAGGTATATCGAGAAGGATGGAAAACAGCCAAACGAGAACACAATACATCCGAGCTGCTCTTTTGCTGGGGAATAATTTTCTGTAAAGGGTCGGTTTTAGGACCTTTATGTATCGATTAAAAGCTATCAATCCCATCGTGAATATGGAAGTATAAGCCAAAATGAACAAAATTGATCCAGTCATCTGACACCACACTTGGCTGAAATTCCAAACTCCTGTGCACAGGTTGGCAATCTGGAATGGCATATAGATCGTCCCCATGGCGATGTCAGTCAATGCCAGATTAAGTATGAACAAGTTGGTGTCATTACGAAGCCTGGATACCTTGTTAATAACATACACAACAAGTGAGTTACCGAACGTGGCTGAAAGGGAAATGAGAATAGCCACGGTCACTTCAATGACAGCAGTTTCAGCCCGGTAGTCACCAAAAGGATCATTCGAAGTTGATTGAGACATGTTCGTCATCTTGTTGGGTTACGCTTGGCAGAATAGCGTTTCGCAATAATGATACTTAACCTAGTGGAAAAAGCAAAACAAAAAACAGTCCACCTATATTAAAGGCAGCAAGGGCAACGTTTTTGCAAAGATTTATCATTGTAAATGGTGAGTCACTAGAGAAAAAAAAATATTAAATCACGATTCACGCGAAAAAAAATCGCCCAACCACGCTTCACGTAAAAGGAATAGTTGACTCTTTGATTAGACAAGAGGGATCTGGCGTTCAAATTTAGTCCACTCTTTGTTTATATGCTTTTCGTACTCATTCCTTGACCATCAGGCGCTGTGAAGGAGTTAGGTAATTAGAGTCGCTCAGAAAATTTGAGTCGAAGCTAGTTGAAATACTCCAGTCAATTTTCGAATGGCCTGCCTCGTTTCCTAATGCTTTGACAAAACTTCAGCTCAATACCTTTCGGAACAAGTATGTTAGTATGCTTGCCTTTAGTATTATTACCTTTAGGCTATGCTGTTATTTTATGTCATGTGTAATATCACTGGGGCAATTCAAGTATTTTCACGATGAAAAATAAACAGCTTTTTTCAGGCAATACAACCCAAAAGGAAGCTCATTCATTGATTAAAAAATGTATTTCTCGAAAATGAAAAATTTAACCAACTGTTCTGCAGCATCTTATTTTATGATATTTCACTGTCATTATGATCTTTAAGTGATTAGACTCATTCAACTTTGGGGTTTTGTCAAAAGATTGAAATCAATTAAATAAGTCTTTAAAATCTTCTGAGAGCTTAGTTATGTTTGACCACAGACTCTTCTTAGAACTTTTGTCCTGTACCACATAGATTTAGCTACATTTATACCCGAACTCCTTAAAAGACATGAATAATTAAAACTACAGCTTTCATCACTCTTTACGTGCTTAATATGTAACTGTGTTAAAAGTCCTGAGATTGCAGCGATTGGGTCTAAGAGAGAGTTTGTATCTTACTACTGTTATTATCATTATAGCTATTATTATTATTATCATCATCATTATTTTTTATCATTTTTAATTATTCATTTAATAATTTTTATCAACCGATATATGTAAAATAATGGTAAAGTCTAAATGCGTCTCAAACAATGGGTTAAATGTTGGAAATTTTAATGTCTGTCTCACTCGCTGTTGTCAAAAGCAGATGAGACTATTGGAGTTCGTCCATACCTCTCTTTTTTTCTTGATTGTCATAGTCACTTCTAACTGATTACAAGTTCATCAGCGATTGCTGTGATGGCTATTTCCATCTCAGAGGAAATTTCGTTTTTGTGTCTGAGATAAACAGCGATTCCCCTAGAGGAATTAAAACTTGAAGGATTTTACCAAATAATCTTCACTGATACTTACACAAATATTGACAAACACGTACTAGTGATCAATGTGTTAACTGCGGATCCCTTGGAGGAAGGAATGCTAATCTGGAGGAGTTAACAAACGAATCTTCACAGATTCTCTCTTTCATGCAAAGTGACATCCAGTGTGGTAATGGTCGAGATATAAGCTGTTGAACGCACCCTCAAGAATTAGTGGCCAACAAGATTGGGTGGGAAATAAATATCTATCATTTTGAGCTAGTCTTCACGATAATGACTTATCTAGGCGATAATGACAGATCTTATACCTTCTTGAGCTTTTCATCTGAAGAAATTTTCTTTTGTTTCTTTTTGCTTTTAAATATTGGTTCAACTCTGCCACCGTTATAAATTCAGGACGCCAATAGTAAAACGCCATGGAAATCTTTAATTTTCTATAAAATGTAATGAAAAGGAACTTGACATTTATTGATAGCTGTTAAGGCTATCGGATTCCACTTGCAATCAATTAGATGTTAGCTTTAACTCCTTTATTACTAATAGGAAAAAGGTCCTCGAATTTAACAATGAAATATGAGATACAAAACATTGAGGTCAAAGCGATTTATCTTATCTAGAGTATTTCAGTTTACGCCATCTAGGAAAAACATTATGAATATCTTTCCGAAACTTTAATTGAGGTGCTATTCAGGTAAATCAGAGTGTTCATAAATCACGTGATTTAGAATATAGTCGATGTGATTCTCGATCAATCAAGTGCTTTGAGTTCCAATATTTTAGATCGTCGTTTAGAGAAATATCCACCACTTACTGGATTCATGTCTGTCGCGTTACAAATATCATAACACATAGCACCATTAACAAAGCGTGGGTTCCTAGCAATTACCACCAAATTCTAATAATAATAGAAAATAAAAAAACTCAATGCAGCTGGGTTGCCTTTTTTACTGGGAAATACTTTTCTATAAAAGCTGGCTATTACGACTTGTATTTTTCTATCGAAGGGTATCAATCCCTTAGTTATATTGTGTCCATATGAAATGGACACAATTAATAATGACGCCTGACACCGCACTTGGCCGCAATTTTAAAGTCAGCTTGTAAGTTTACACCCGATGTAAAAAAATATCTCCTGGAGAATAACTTGTTGTATGAAATCTAGATATATAGAAACCCAGGCAAACTATCTTAACGGTTCCGTTTGTATCATAATGATTCAACTTGAAAGAATGAAATCAGGCAATCGTAGATTCATAGTTAAAATCGAGACTGGTTATGGTTTTGCATTGTGTTCGTTGATGGATTGGTGCGAATTTTCTAGACAAATCTGCGAGCGTGGTGCCGATTGGGTCCAAGCGTAGTGATTGATTTTTACTCAATTGAGAATTGGTGTCCCAGGGAAACGATCAAGGATTATGTTGATGAGATAATCTTCTTATTGGGAAATTTCCGGCCAGTCATTGCACAAATTGTTAACCATGAAGCTTGGATCTGAGAGCAACGGATGCGTCGTGTAAGAACTTGTTTTTTTTTCTTTTTTAAGTCCAGGATAAACTGTGGATCCCCTGAACAGAATAATACTGAGCTGAAGGAATTAACAAACAAGTCTTCACAAAATGATAATCACACTAATGTAAACGAACACCTAGTGGTGATGACTGTGATATAACATTTTTAGCCCATTCTTAAGAACTCTTCTCTGACGAGACGAGTTCTTCATGATTAGGAAATAGGTGTTACGGACTTTTAAATCTTCGTTGAAGAAATTAATTTGCGTTGCGGAAAAACTTAATGCTAATCGGTGAAAATGACAGCGCTTCACTAACTTTAGTCTCTTGCTGCTGTATAGATACTATTGTAAATAATTAAATCTTTTCTTTTCGGAAAAATCCATATGGGAACCCTCGATGTCCTTATACAGCCCTCAAGGCTTTCAAAAATTCGGAAACCACTCGCAATTAGTGAATGAAAAGCTTTAAAATCTCGATTAGAGATGGGAAAATCGACTGAAATAAGGTTTGAAAAGGGAAGCCATCATCTTTTTATGATAATTTCAGTGTTCCAAGAGAGGATCTTCTCTTACGAGCAATTCATACAAGAATAAAAATTCACAAATTTTCCAATTTCCTTTTTGGTAAATTTCTGTTCCTTGGGGATGAGTTTATGTTCCGTAGATTAGCACTAATAAGAAGATATGTCAATTAAGCCAATGCGATTCGCAGTCAAGCGTTCACAACTTTTTTTGTTGTTGTTATTTTTGTTGTTATTATTATAATTATTATGATTAAAATTATTATCTTTCTGACACGGTTAGATGCTTCTTTGGCTTAAATATTTAACGAATGTAACCGCGAAGTTACGATTCAATTTCGACACTCCTGTCTGGTGACAGTTAGTAAACCAGCTTTCCAGATTCAGTTGTTGAAAGTAGTTGGTGCTGTAGGTTAGGCATCGCGCAGCGTCCCAGTCAATAGTGTGGTTCGTAAGTCAGTGATGTTCAGCAATGTGATTGTTGACATCGCCCTTCCTCGTCGCTCGTTTGTGTTCAGTCAGTCTAGTTGTGAGGTTTCTGCCAGTCTCACCGATGTAGGTAACGTGGCAGTCGGAGCAATTGATCTTATAAACTGCTCCTTGTCATTTCCTCGGTTCTTCTTGGTCTTTGACGTTAGTCAGCAACTGACGTAGTGTGGTAATGGGTTTGTGAGCGACGCGGATATTGAATGACTGTAGGATGCGCGAAACGTTCTCAGATATACTCTTTATATGCGGTAGAGTTGCTGTAGTCGTGGGAGTTGCGTTGTCGTTAGCTTCGGTAGTAGTAATAGGTCTGTGAGTGTTTCGTCGGATGAAGTCTTCGTTATAATTGAAAAACACGGTCAAGGTACTTGTTCTCGTCGGATAAGCTGTCTGTGGTGTTGTACACTAGTTGCGTTCGTCGCGTGAGAGTCCTTATAGTTGTGGCTTGGTGTGATGTCGGGTTGTAGGATGACTCGTCCAGTAATCTGTCGGTATGTGCCGCTTTCCTGTAAACTGTTGTCCGTAGTGAGTTGTCGTCACGGCTTACCAGGCAGTCTAGAAAAGTTAGTTAACCATTTTCTTCTACCTCTCTGGTAAACTGTATGTCAGTGTTTTGTGGTGGTGGAAAGCCTCGATTTCGTCGAGTGGTACGGCGGTGAGAGTATCGTCAACTTAGCGTAACCAAAGAGGTAATTTAGTGTTAACAACTGAGTTGAAAACGTAAATTAGCCACCGTAAAAAAAAACTGACGTTTCGAGCGTTAGCCCTTCGTCAGAGCGATTGTAAAGAGGTATTGTCTGTCAGAAAGTCGAAAGAGCGCTTTCCTCGATGTTCTGCATCACAATTTCTGCAACAACAACAGAAACTGGAGACCTCATGGCTGTACCGTGTAACTGTTTGTAGTGTCTACTGTAGTACTGAAAGTAAGTTGGCGTAAGGCGCAGGTTAAGTAAGTCCATAATGCCCTCTGTCGGTAGCGGTAGAGGATCGGTAGATTGTCGGATTGTAGTCTCAGTACATTGTAGTGTCAGTTAAAGTGGAATACTTGTAAAAAGCGATTTCACATCAAACGACACCAGTTTGTAGTCGTCTAATATCTGTAAAGTCTTGGTGGCGCTAACTAAAAGTATTTGTTTGATTTGTTTTTATCCTCAATTTATTAGCAAAGACTGCACTATGTTCATAGAATAACTAAACGTTTCATCAGGATGTGCACGACAAATACTTCATATCAGTACAGCCAAAATTTAAAAGAGGAAGTTTAAGGACATTTAGTTTAGATTTCGCTTTTAGCTAATTTTTCCGGTCATTCATACACGTTTGCTTTAGGCGCCTCATATGAATTTCGCTTCACTGTACCACATTCCTTGTTTCTCGCGTTAATATTGCAGAGAAAAGAAAAAAAGAACGGTTTTCAGCTACTTTTCAGTCATCAAAAACAATATTCCATGAAACGAAAACCAAACGAAAGTCAAATACAGAAAATGAAGGTTCCGCAGACGGCCATAGAAGTGTTATTTTTGAAACGCTTTATTTGTATAATTTGAAGTAACTTGGCTAGTTAATGATTATCACATAATACTTTTCTTATATTTAGTTGATGTAAGTCTATGTGCACGTGAAGAGATTAGGTTTCATTACTTGCTATCAGTATTTCCTGTACCAGCTACACATTACCAATTTCATGTCATCATAATTTTGGATTGATCAGCTGTCATGGGACCTAGATCATAGTTAGTTTTCCTTTTGTTTTATATTATCCATTATTATATATATTCTTTATGTCTATATTATCGGTTTATTTCACTTGTCCCATTTTCTGTATAATAACTTTATTGTTAGTTAGGTTTGAGTTAAATTTCCTAGAGCATTTTCCTTATTTTAGATTTCGCTCTATACCACAAATTGCATCCACACAGCAACCCAACTTCAAAACTTCGCCACTTTACAGGTCTTAAAGTCGATAGAATTCTTCTATAATAATCCTTTTAAGGTTACGTGGTTTCGCATCGACTTATTGCCTTCATTTTGTGACCTTTCGTAATCTACCAGAAACATTTAATTAGTAATAGTAATAGGAATGAGTGGATTCTAATTCGGTATGTAATCATACAAGTGGTTAACAAAATCAGCCAACTGCGAACCGTGAGTCCGATTTGTTAGTCACGAGTATGATTACATACAGGATTGGATGACACGAAGTCCTGTTACCAATTAATCAAAACTATGCCAAAATTTAAAGAAACTTGTCATTGGTTGTACGTTTTATAGGAAGAAACAACAGTTAACTCAACGAAATGCGCGACGACCGTGAATTAACTGTGCTCAACTGGTAACCTTTGAGGTTACACGAAGTACATGGCCGCAATTTTTTATTTGCCAGTAAAGCTCTTTTTTTAAGATTACACTATGTACATCAAGTTTCGAGGAGACGGCGGGGGAAGCCAGCACTGCTGAGAACACCACTGATTATGTTTCTTTGGCATTCAGACCTTTTGATAAGTTTCCTGCCAGGATACTGTTGCTTTTTTTTCGTGATTGTTGCTGTCCATACTTTCATTTCTGTATCTCCTGGAAGCCCTGTTTCTATTCTATTTCTTATGCAATTATGATCTGTATTTTCGTTGCCAAAACGATAGCAGCGGAGTGCTCTTTTAAAGGCCCGTTTTAATTGCGGATCCATAAAGCCATGGATAAAGAACATCAAGTAAATACTTGCTATCGGGATCTTTTGTGCAATATATGTGCAGTATCTATGGGGGGTGGGAAGATTATTATTCGTTTGAATTTCAAATTAAAACAAAAATCAATTACTTTTTTTCGCCCTGATATTGAAAAGAAAAAACCACGAAAAATGAGTTTTCAGCTGAAGTTTCACTCATCGAAAAATCACAACCAAACAATCAAACAAAAATAATACAGAAATTGAAATTTCTGCATTACCACAATTTGAAGAACATAGCTGCCATTTTTTTCTTCAAATGCCAATGAAACTCTTTACAAACTACGCTATTTACTTTAAGTGGTAAGAAGACCGCTGAGGAAGGCTTGAAGCCTTAATATGATGAACTCATAACAGTTTAGAACCCAGCACCTGTATCATCATCATCATCATATTTTTATTTGCCTTATTTACACAGTACAAAAAAAATTTATTTACAGCGGTTATAGCTGGAAGGCGAGGAGACCCAGGAAGCCACCGGGCTTATGGGAGAGCCACCTCGCTTACATTAATAAATAAAGTAAAGAAAAAGTGCTGCGAATGTGCGGGTAGGCCAATTCAAGGATTATTTAAGTAAAAATTCTTGCATTTTTGGTTTAAAACAAAGAAGATTTGACGAACGAGTGACTGAAACAGGAAGAGAGTTCCAAATTTTAGGACCTTGGTTAAGAATTGTAAATTGCTTGAAATTTGTACGGCACAAATGCGTTCGATAATTACTGGCTGTTCTGGTACCATAGTTGTGAATTTGGCTATTCGTTACAAAAAGATTGAGAAGCAATGGAGGCAATAAGTTATTTTTAATAATAAAACATGAATTTGGCAATTTCAAACGTATTGACTTGGAAAATATCTAAAATTCCTAGTTTGGAGAATAAAGGAGCGGAATAGGCTCGATAGTTTTAGTTGGTGATAGCCCGCACAGCTCGCTTTTGCAAGTAATAAATTCTATTTAAGTTAGATACGTATGTGGACGACCAGGCACAGTTACAGTAGACGATATAAGGATAAATATGTATATGTTTCTTATCATTTAGACTGCTGATAAATATTATCACCACCGCGTAACTATTGTTTTCATATGACTATTGTCATGTATGCTGCTCATTGTGATTCTACAAGATGCTATTATCCTACTCTATTCCTTGAATGACTATGATCTGTATTTTCGTTACCATAGCAACCACAGCTGAGTATTCTTTTAAAGGCCTGTTTGAATTGCGGATTCATAAACCCATAGATAAATGGATTTACCACACTACCCGAGAACATCAAGTAAACACTTACTTTAGAGAACTTTTGTCCAATAGCAAACCTTGAAATGCCGGTGCCCGAGACAATGGAGACTGGGCACCATGTTATCACATAAAAACAAGCTACGGTGAAGCATACTTTTGAAACTTTGACGTCGGTGATGTTGGAACGGCGAGAATCATTTGAAGAGTGGGCTCCATTCCCCTCAGCATGTACATTCAAATTATCCGTGCTTTCTTTCACAGCTTTGTAGATTTTGTAATAGCAGTAAAATATTGCGATCATAACTCCGCAAGTAAACACAGGCCCAGTAAATGTTGGGTATGCATATGACATGAGCTTACATTGATTAAGTTTCTCATCATATGAAAATCTTACCCAACTAGTAAGAAGAGGTATATCGAGAAGGATGGAAAACAGCCAAACGAGAAAACAATACATCCGAGCTGCTCTTTTGCTGGGGAATAATTTTCTGTAAAGGGTCGGTTTTAGGACCTTTATGTATCGATTAAAAGCTATCAATCCCATCGTGAATATGGAAGCATAAGCCAAAATGAACAAAATTGATCCAGTCATCTGACACCACACTTGGCTGAAATTCCAAACTCCTGTGCACAGGTTGGCAATCTGGAATGGCATATATATCGTCCCCATGGCGATGTCAGTCAATGCCAGATTAAGTATGAACAAGTTGGTGTCATTACGAAGCCTGGATACCTTGTTAATAACATACACAACAAGTGAGTTACCGAACGTGGCTGAAAGGGAAATGAGAATAGCCACAGTCACTTCAATGGCAGCAGTTTCAGCCCGGTAGTCACCAAAAGGATCATTCGAAGTTGATTGAGACATGTTCGTCATCTTGTTGGGTTACGCTTGGCAGAATAGCGTTTCGCAATAATGATACTTAACCTAGTGGAAAAAGCAAAACAAAAAACAGTCCACCTATGTTAAAGGCAGCAAGGGCAACGTTTTTGCAAAGATTTATCATTGTAAATAGTGAGTCACTAGAGAAAAAAAATATTAAATCAAGATTCAGGCGAAAAAAAACGCTTCACGTAAAAGGAATAGTTGACTCTTTGATTAGACAAGAGGGATCTGGCGTTCAAATTTAGTGCACTCTTTGTTTATATGCTTTTCGTACTCATTCCTTGACCATCAGGCGCTGTGAAGGAGTTAGGTAATTAGAGTCGCTCAGAAAATTTGAGTCGAAGCTAGTTGAAATACTCCAGTCAATTTTCGAATGGCCTGCCTCGTTTCCTAATGCTTTGACAAAACTTCAGCTCAATACCTTTCGGAACAAGTATGTTAGTATGCTTGCCTTTAGTATTATTACCTCTAGGCTATGCTGTTATTTTATGTCATGTGTTATATCACTGGGGCAATTCAAGTATTTTCACGATGAAAAATAAACGGCTTTTTTGAGGCAATACAACCCAAAAGGAAGCTCATTCATTGATTAAAAAATTTATTTCTCGAAAATGAAAAATTTAACAAGCTGTTCTGCAGCATCTTATTTTATGATATTTCACTGTCATTATGATCTTTAAGTGATTAGACTCATTCAACTTTGGGGTTTTGTCAAAAGATTGAAATCAATTAAATAAGTCTTTAAAATCTTCTGAGAGCTTAGTTATGATGTTTGACCACAGACTCTTCTTAGAACTTTTGTCCTGTACCACCTAGATTTAGCTACATTTATACCCAAACTCCTTAAAAGACATGAATAATTAAAACTACAGCTTTCATCACTCTTTACGTGCTTAATATGTAACTGTGTTAAAAGTCCTGAGATTGCAGCGATTGGGTCTAAGGGAGCATTTGTATCTTACTACTGTTATTATCATTATAGCTATTATTATTATCATCATCATTATTTTTTATCATTTTTAATTATTCATTTAATAACTTTTATCAACCGATATATGTAAAATAATGGCAAAGTCTAAATGCGTCTCAAACAATGGGTTAAATGTTGGAAATTTTAATGTCTGTCTCACTCGCTGTTTTCAAAAGCAGATGAGACTATTGGAGTTCGTCCATGCCTCTCTTTTTTTCTTGATTGTCATAGTCACTTCTAACTGATTACAAGTTCATCAGCGATTGCTGTGATGGCTATTTCCATCTCAGAGGAAATTTCGTTTTTGTGTCTGAGATAAACAGCGATTCCCTTAGAGGAATTAAAACTTGAAGGATTTTACCAAATAATCTTCACTGATACTTACACAAATATTGACAAACACGTACTAGTGATCAATGTGTTAACTGCGGATCCCTTGGAGGAAGGAATGCTTATCTGGAGGAGTTAACAAACGAATCTTCACAGATTCTCTCTTTCATGCAAAGTGACATCCAGTGTGGTAATGGTTGAGATATAAGCTGTTGAACGCACCCTCAAGAACTAGTGGCCAACAAGATTGGGTGGGAAATAAATATCTATCATTTTGAGCTTGTCTTCACGATAATGACTTATCTAGGCGATAATGACAGATCTTATACCTTCTTAAGCTTTTCATCTGAAGAAATTTTCTTTTGTTTCTTTTTGCTTTTAAATATTGGTTCAACTCTGCCACCGTTATAAATTCAGGACGCCAATAGTAAAACGCCATGGAAATCTTTAATTTTCTATAAAATGTAATGAAAAGGAACTTGACATTTATTGATAGCTGTTAAGGCTATCGGATTCCACTTGCAATCAATTAGATGTTAGCTTTAACTCCTTTATTACTAATAGGAAAAAGGTCCTCGAATTTAACAATGAAATATGAGATACAAATTTTGAGGTCAAAGCGATTTATCTTTTCTAGAGTATTTCAGTTTACGCCATCTAGGAAAAACATTATGAATATCTTTCCGAAACTTTAACTGAGGTGCTATTCAGGTAAATCAGAGTGTTCATAAATCACGTGATTTAGAATATAGTCGATGTGATTCTCGATCAATCAAGTGCTTTGAGTTCCAATATTTTAGATCGTCGTTTAGAGAAATTTCCACCACTTACTGGATTTATGTCTGTCGCGTTACAAATATCATAACACATAACACCATCAACAAAGCGTGGGTTCCTAGCAATTACCACCAAATTCTAATAATAATAAAAAATAAAAAAACTCAATGCAGCTGGGTTGCCTTTTTTACTGGGAAATACTTTTCTATAAAAGCTGGCTATTACGACTTGTATTTTTCTATCGAAGGGTATCAATCCCTTAGTTATATTGTGTCCATATGAAATGGACACAATTGATAATGACGCCTGACACCGCACTTGGCCGCAATTTTAAAGTCAGCTTGTAAGTTTACACCCGATGTAAAAAAATATCTTCTGGAGAATAACTTGTTGTATGAAATCTAGATATATAGAAACCCAGGCAAACTATCTTAACGGTTTCGTTTGTATCATAATGATTCAACTTGAAAGAATGAAATCAGGCAATCGTAGATTCATAGTTAAAATCGAGACTGGTTATGGTTTTGCATTGTGTTCGTTGATGGATTGGTGCGAATTTTCTAGACAAATCTGCGAGCGTGGTGCCGATTGGGTCCAAGCGTAGTGATTGATTTTTACTCAATTGAGAATTGGTGTCCCAGGGAAACGATCAAGGATTATGTTGATGAGATAATCTTCTTATTGGGAAATTTCCGGCCACTCATTGCACAAATTGTTAACCATGAAGCATGGATCTGAGAGCAACGGATGCGTCGTGTAAGAACTTGTTTTTTTTTTCTTTTTTAAGTCCAGGATAAACTGTGGATCCCCTGAACAGAATAATACTGAGCTGAAGGAATTAACAAACAAGTCTTCACAAAATGATAATCACACTAATGTAAACGAACACCTAGTGGTGATGACTGTGATATAACATTTTTAGCCCATTCTTAAGAACTCTTCTCTGACGAGACGAGTTCTTCATGATTAGGAAATAGGTGTTACGGACTTTTAAATCTTCGTTGAAGAAATTAATTTGCGTTGCGGAAAAACTTAATGCTAATCGGTGAAAATGACAGCGCTTCACTAACTTTAGTCTCTTGCTGCTGTATAGATACTATTGTAAATAATTAAATCTTTTCTTTTCGGAAAAATCCATATGGGAACCCTCGATGTCCTTATACAGCCCTCAAGGCTTTCAAAAATTCGGAAACCACTCGCAATTAGTGAATGAAAAGCTTTAAAATCTCGATTAGAGATGGGAAAATCGACTGAAATAAGGTTTGAAAAGGGAAGCCATCATCTTTTTATGATAATTTCAGTGTTCCAAGAGAGGATCTTCTCTTACGAGCAATTCATACAAGAATAAAAATTCACAAATTTTCCAATTTCCTTTTTGGTAAATTTCTGTTCCTTGGGGATGAGTTTATGTTCCGTAGATTAGCACTAATAAGAAGATATGTCAATTAAGCCAATGCGATTCGCAGTCAAGCGTTCACAACTTTTTTTGTTGTTGTTATTTTTGTTGTTATTATTATAATTATTATGATTAAAATTATTATCTTTCTGACACGGTTAGATGCTTCTTTGGCTTAAATATTTAACGAATGTAACCGCGAAGTTACGATTCAATTTCGACACTCCTGTCTGGTGACAGTTAGTAAACCAGCTTTCCAGAGTCAGTTGTTGAAAGTAGTTGGTGCTGTAGGTTAGGCATTGCGCAGCGTCCCAGTCAATAGTGTGGTTCGTAAGTCGGTGATGTTCAGCAATGTGATTGTTGACATCGCCCTTCCTCGTCGCTCGTTTGTGTTCAGTCAGTCTAGTTGTGAGGTTTCTGCCAGTCTCACCGATGTAGGTAACGTGGCAGTCGGAGCAATTGATCTTATAAACTGCTCCTTGTCATTTCCTCGGTTCGTCTTGGTCTTTGACGTTAGTCAGCAACTGACGTAGTGTGCTAATGGGTTTGTGAGCGACGCGGATATTAAATGGCTGTAGGATGCGCGAAACGTTCTCAGATATACTCTTTATATGCGGTAGAGTTGCTGTAGTCGTGGTAGTTGCGTTGTCGTTAGCTTTGGTAGTAGTAATAGGTCCGTGAGTGTTTCGTCGGATGAAGTCTTCGTTATAATTGAAAAACACGGTCAAGGTACTTGTTCTCGTCGGATAAGCTGTCTGTGGTGTTGCACACTAGTTGCGTTCGTCGCGTGAGAGTCCTTATAGTTGTGGCTTGGTGTGATGTCGGGTTGTAGGATGACTCGTCCAGTAATCTGTCGGTATGTGTCGCTTTCCTGTAAACTGTTGTCCGTAGTGAGTTGTCGTCACGGCTTACCAGGCAGTCTAGAAAAGTTAGTTAACCATTTTCTTCTACCTCTCTGGTAAACTGTATGTCAGTGTTTTGTGGTGGTGGAAAGCCTCGATTTCGTCGAGTGGTACGGCGGTGAGAGTATCGTCAACGTAGCGTAACCAAAGAGGTAATTTAGTGTTAACAACTGAGTTGAAAACGTAAATTAGCCACCGTAAAAAAAAACTGACGTTTCGAGCGTTAGCCCTTCGTCAGAGCGATTGTAAAGAGGTATTGTCTGTCAGAAAGTCGAAAGAGCGCTTTCCTCGATGTTCTGCATCACAATTTCTGCAACAACAACAGAAACTGGAGACCTCATGGCTGTACCGTGTAACTGTTTGTAGTGTCTACTGTAGTACTGAAAGTAAGTTGGCGTAAGGCGCAGGTTAAGTAAGTCCATAATGCCCTCTGTCGGTAGCGATAGAGGATCGGTAGATTGTCGGATTGTAGTCTCAGTACATTGTAGTGTCAGTTAAAGTGGAATACTTGTAAAAAGCGATTTCACATCAAACGACACCAGTTTGTAGTCGTCTAATATCTGTAAAGTCTTGGTGGCGCTAACTAAAAGTATTTGTTTGATTTGTTTTTATCCTCAATTTATTAGCAAAGACTGCACTATGTTCATAGAATAACTAAACGTTCATCAGGATGTGCACGACAAATACTTCATATCAGTACAGCCAAAATTTAAAAGAAGGAAGTTTAAGGACATTTAGTTTAGATTTCGCTTTTAGCTAATTTTTCCGGTCATTCATACACGTTTGCTTTAGGCGCCTCATATGAATTTCGCTTCACTGTACCACATTCCTTGTTTCTAGCGTTAATATTGCAGAGAAAAGAAAAAAAGAACGGTTTTCAGCTACTTTTCAGTCATCAAAAACAATATTCCATGAAACAAAAAGAATTAAAAACCAAACGAAAGTCAAATACAGAAAATGAAGGTTCCGCAGACGGCCATAGAAGTGTTATTTTTGAAACGCTTTATTTGTATAATTTGAAGTAACTTGGCTAGTTAATGATTATCACATAATACTTTTCTTATATTTAGTTGATGTAAGTCTATGTGCACGTGAAGAGATTAGGTTTCATTACTTGCTATCAGTATTTCCTGTACCAGCTACACAGTACCAATTTCATGTCATCATAATTTTGGATTGATCAGCTGTCATGGGACCAAGATCATAGTTAGTTTTCCTTTTGTTTTATATTATCCATTATTATATATATTCTTTATGTCTATATTATCGGTTTATTTCACTTGTCCCATTTTCTGTATAATTACTTTATTGTTAGTTAGGTTTGAGTTAAATTTCGTAGAGCATTTTCCTTATTTTAGATTTCGCTATATACCACAAACTGCATCCACACAGCAACCCAACTTCAAAACTTCGCCACTTTACAGGTCTTAAAGTCAATAGAATTCTTCTATAGTAATCCTTTTAAGGTTACGTGGTTTCGCATCGACTTATTGCCTTCATTTTGTGACCTTTCGTAATCTACCAGAAACATTTAATTAGTTATAGTAATAGGAATGAGTGGATTCTAATTCGGTCTGTAATCATACAAGTGGTTAACAAAATCAGCCAACTGCGAACCGGGAGTCCGATTTGTTAGTCACGAGTATGATTACATACAGGATTGGATGACACGAAGTCCTGTTACCAATTAATCAAAATTATGCCAAAATTTAAAGAAACTTGTCATTGGTTGTACGTTTTATAGGAAGAAACAACAGTTAACTCAACGAAATGCGCGACGGCCGTGAATTAACTGTGCTCAACTGGTAACCTTTGAGGTTACACGAAGTACATGGCCGCAATTTTTTATTTGCCAGTAAAACTCTTTTTTTAAGATTACACTATGTACATCAAGTTTCGAGGAGACGGCGGGGGAAGCCAGCACTGCTGAGAACACCACTGATTATGTTTCTTTGGCATTCAGACCTTTTGATAAGTTTCCTGCCAGGATATTGTTGCTTTTTTTCGTGATTGTTGCTGTCCATACTTTCATTTCTGTATCTCCTGGAAGCCCTGTTTCTATTCTATTTCTTATGCAATTATGATCTGTATTTTCGTTGCCAAAACGATAGCAGCGGAGTGCTCTTTTAAAGGCCCGTTTTAATCGCGGATCCATAAAGCCATGGATAAAGAACATCAAGTAAATACTTGCTGTCGGGATCTTTTGTGCAATATATGTGCAGTATCTATGGGGGTGGGAAGATTATTATTCGTTTGAATTTCAAATTAAAACAAAAATCAATTACTTTTTTTCGCCCTGATATTGAAAAGAAAAAACCACGAAAAATGAGTTTTCAGCTGAAGTTTCACTCATCGAAAAATCACAACCAAACAATCAAACAAAAATAATACAGAAATTGAAATTTCTGCATTACCACAATTTGAAGAACATAGCTGCCATTTTTTTCTTCAAATGCCAATGAAACTCTTCACAAACTACGCTATTTACTTTAAGTGGTAAGAAGACGGCTGAGGAAGGCTTGAAGCCTCAATATGTTGAACTCATAACAGTTTAGAACCCAGCACCTGTATCATCATCATCATCATATTTGCCTTATTTACACAATACAAAAAAATTTATTTACAGCGGTTATAGCTAGAAGGCGAGGAGACCCAGGAAGCCACCGGGCTTATGGGAGAGCCACCTCGCTTACATTAATAAATAAAGTAAAGAAAAAGTGCTGCGAATGTGCGGGTAGGCTAATTCAAGGATTATTTAAGTAAAAACTCTTGCATTTTTGGTTTAAAACTAAGAAGGTTTGACGAACGAGTGACTAAAACAGGAAGAGAGTTCCAAATTTTAGGACCTTGGTTAAGAATTGTAAATTGCTTGAAATTTGTACGGCACAAATGCGTTCGATAATTACCGGCTGTTCTGGTACCATAGTTGTGAATTTGGCTATCCGTTACAAAAAGATTGAGAAGCAATGGAGGCAATAAGTTATTTTTAATAATAAAATATGAATTTGGCAATTTCAAACGTATTGACTTGGAAAATATCTAAAATTCCTAGTTTGGAGAATAAAGGAGCGGAATAGGCTCGATAGTTTTAGTTGGTGATAGCCCGCACAGCTCGCTTTTGCAAGTAATAAATTCTATTTAAGTTAGATACGTATGTGGACGACCAGGCGCAGTTACAGTAGACGATATAAGGATAAATATGTATATGTTTCTTATCATTTAGACTGCTGATAAATATTATCACCACCGCGTAACTATTGTTTTCATATGACTATTGTCATGTATGCTGCTCATTGTGATTCTACAAGATGCTATTATCCTACTCTATTCCTTGAGTGACTCTGATCTGTATTTTCGTTACCATAGCAACCACAGCTGAGTATTCTTTTAAAGGCCTGTTTGAATTGCGGATTCATAAACCCATAGATAAATGGATTTACCACACTACCCGAGAACATCAAGTAAACACTTACTTTAGAGAACTTTTGTCCAATAGCAAACCTTGAAATGCCGGTGCCCGCGACAATGGAGACTGGGCACCATGTTATCACATAAAAACAAGCTACGGTGAAGCATACTTTTGAAACTTTGACGTCAGTGATGTTGGAACGGCGAGAATCATTTGAAGAGTGGGCTCCATTCCCCTCAGCATGTACATTCAAATTATCCGTGCTTTCTTTCACAGCTTTGTAGATTTTGTAGTAGCAGTAAAATATTGCGATCATAACTCCGCAAGTAAACACAGGCCCAGTAAATGTTGGGTATGCATATGACATGAGCTTACATTGATCAAGTTTCTCATCATATGAAAATCTTACCCAACTAGTAAGAAGAGGTATATCGAGAAGGATGGAAAACAGCCAAATGAGAACACAATACATCCGAGCTGCTCTTTTGCTGGGGAATAATTTTCTGTAAAGGGTCGGTTTTAGGACCTTTATGTATCGATTAAAAGCTATCAATCCCATCGTGAATATGGAAGCATAAGCCAAAATGAACAAAATTGATCCAGTCATCTGACACCACACTTGGCTGAAATTCCAAACTCCTGTGCACAGGTTGGCAATCTTGAATGGCATATAGATCGTCCCCATGGCGATGTCAGTCAATGCCAGATTAAGTATGAACAAGTTGGTGTCATTACGAAGCCTGGATACCTTGCTAATAACATACACAACAAGTGAGTTACCGAACGTGGCTGAAAGGGAAATGAGAATAGCCACAGTCACTTCAATGGCAGCAGTTTCAGCCCGGTAGTCACCAAAAGGATCATTCGAAGTTGATTGAGACATGTTCGTCATCTTGTTGGGTTACGCTTGGCAGAATAGCGTTTCGCAATAATGATACTTAACCTAGTGGAAAAAGCAAAACAAAAAACAGTCCACCTATGTTAAAGGCAGCAAGGGCAACGTTTTTGCAAAGATTTATCATTGTAAATGGTGAGTCACTAGAGAAAAAAAATATTAAATCACGATTCACGCGAAAAAAAAACGCTTCACGTAAAAGGAATAGTTGACTCTTTGATTAGACAAGAGGGATCTGGCGTTCAAATTTAGTCCACTCTTTGTTTATATGCTTTTCGTACTCATTCCTTGACCATCAGGCGCTGTGAAGGAGTTAGGTAATTAGAGTCGCTCAGAAAATTTGAGTCGAAGCTAGTTGAAATACTCCAGTCAATTTTCGAATGGCCTGCCTCGTTTCCTAATGCTTTGACAAAACTTCAGCTCAATACCTTTCGGAACAAGTATGTTAGTATGCTTGCCTTTAGTATTATTACCTTTAGGCTATGCTGTTATTTTATGTCATGTGTAATATCACTGGGGCAATTCAAGTATTTTCACGATGAAAAATAAACAGCTTTTTTGAGGCAATACAACCCAAAAGGAAGCTCATTCATTGATAAAAAAATTTATCTCGAAAATGAAAAATTTAACAAACTGTTCTGCAGCATCTTATTTTATGATATTTCACTGTCATTATGATCTTTAAGTGATTAGACTCATTCAACTTTGGGGTTTTGTCAAAAGATTGAAATCAATTGAAAAAGTCTTTAAAATCTTCTGAGAGCTTAGTTATGATGTTTGACCACAGACTCTTCTTAGAACTTTTGTCCTGTACCACATAGATTTAGCTACATTTATACCCGAACTCCTTAAAAGACATGAATAATTAAAACTACAGCTTTCATCATTCTTTACGTGCTTAATATGTAACTGTGTTAAAAGTCCTGAGATTGCAGCGATTGGGTCTAAGAGAGCATTTGTATCTTACTACTGTTATTATCATTATAGCTATTATTATTATCATCATCATTATTTTTTATCATTTTTAATTATTCATTTAATAATTTTTATCAACCGATATATGTAAAATAATGGCAAAGTCTAAATGCGTCTCAAACAATGGGTTAAATGTTGGAAATTTTAATGTCTGTTTCACTCGCTGTTGTCAAAAGCAGATGAGACTATTGGAGTTCGTCCATGCCTCTCTTTTTTTCTTGATTGTCATAGTCACTTCTAACTGATTACAAGTTCATCAGCGATTGCTGTGATGGCTATTTCCATCTCAGAGGAAATTTCGTTTTTGTGTCTTAGATAAACCGCAATTCCCTTAGAGGAATTAAAACTTGAAGGATTTTACCAAATAATCTTCACTGATACTTACACAAATATTGACAAACACGTACTAGTGATCAATGTGTTAACTGCGGATCACTTGGAGGAAAGAATGCTTATCTGGAGGAGTTAAGAAACGAATCTTCACAGATTCTCTCTTTCATGCAAAGTGACATCCAGTGTGGTAATGGTTGAGATATAAGCTGTTGAACGCACCCTCAAGAACTAGTGGCCAACAAGATTGGGTGGGAAATAAATATCTATCATTTTGAGCTAGTCTTCACGATAATGACTTATCTAGGCGATAATGACAGATCTTATACCTTCTTAAGCTTTTCATCTGAAGAAATTTTCTTTTGTTTCTTTTTGCTTTTAAATATTGGTTCAACTCTGCCACCGTTATAAATTCAGGACGCCAATAGTAAAACGCCATGGAAATCTTTAATTTTCTATAAAATGTAATGAAAAGGAACTTGACATTTATTGATAGCTGTTAAGGCTATCGGATTCCACTTGCAATCAATTAGATGTTAGCTTTAACTCCTTTATTACTAATAGGAAAAAGGTCCTCGAATTTAACAGTGAAATATGAGATACAAATTTTGAGGTCAAAGCGATTTATCTTTTCTAGAGTATTTCAGTTTACGCCATCTAGGAAAAACATTATGAATATCTTTCCGAAACTTTAACTGAGGTGCTATTCAGGTAAATCAGAGTGTTCATAAATCACGTGATTTAGAATATAGTCGATGTGATTCTCGATCAATCAAGTGCTTTGAGTTCCAATATTTTAGATCGTCGTTTAGAGAAATTTCCACCACTTACTGGATTTATGTCTGTCGCGTTACAAATATCATAACACATAACACCATCAACAAAGCGTGGGTTCCTAGCAATTACCACCAAATTCTAATAATAATAAAAAATAAAAAAACTCAATGCAGCTGGGTTGCCTTTTTTACTGGGAAATACTTTTCTATAAAAGCTGGCTATTACGACTTGTATTTTTCTATCGAAGGGTATCAATCCCTTAGTTATATTGTGTCCATATGAAATGGACACAATTGATAATGACGCCTGACACCGCACTTGGCCGCAATTTTAAAGTCAGCTTGTAAGTTTACACCCGATGTAAAAAAATATCTCTCGGAGAATAACTTGTTTTATTGTTTTTTTAGAGGGCACGGTAACGAATCTTGCAATCTGATTGGTTCTTTACCCGGTCAGTATTTTCCTATCTCTGCCCACGGGCCACGGTAACGCTTTCGTGAGTCGCCGAGTACATCCCAACTTTCGTTGTCATTTTTCATAAATATACCTCGTTTTCCGGCTGGGCAGTATTTTTAAGCAAACACGTCGGTCACTACCTCAAGCCAAAAAATAACTTATGAATCCTCTCTTTTCTCTCTATCAAATCACTTTGGTTGACAGAAAAATATTGGTTTCAGAATGAATTTGTATAAACAATAGTGTCATTACGTTGGTTGACAAGCGGCCTAAAAACCTTCTGCAATTAATTTTAATCGTTCACAAAAAGTACCCATAAAGTTGGAACGTGAGGTATTTGGTTACAGTTAAACTGAACGATGAAACTTTCATTCATTTAATATCTGAATTTTCTCGAGCAATTTGTTCATAGTGAAAGAGCGAGCGAAGTTTTAATTTAAGTTCTACAACAAATATACGCTCCTGGTGAGTCTTTCCAATTCCGTTCAATTTGGACATTTGTACCTTAAATTGCACAACAGAAATTGAAGAAATTTTTTGAGAAAAGGCCGCATTACATTCCCTTGTGTCTCGTTGGAGTGTGCCGTTCGAATTTAGTTTTTGTGAAGGAAAGATCAGAGTTAAACACGCCATTACAGCAAACAAACGAGCAAACTCTCACAACTTCAAAATAAAAAAATTGAATTTACTCACACTTACTTTCCTCGCCGTTTACTTAATGAACAGAGGTAAATCTTCGTACATGAATGAATGGTCGATGAGAGTGAATAATACTTTCCGTTAGATCATCAACTGATTTTGAAGAAAACATTGTCGTGACAGTCCTTGCCAAACTAGTTCTGTTGGTTTTCAAATGTTCCTTCGATTTTTTTTTTCTTGCGCGCTCTCTAATTGACAGGTGTCAGATTGTGACAGATACTTGTAAAAATAATGTTTCAAAGTTTGTTTGGAAGCCTTTTAAATCACCTTTATCGTTACGGAAATGAAAATGTTTCGCTGAGGCATCTCTCTTAAATTTGCATCACCTCTATTTTAACTGCCATTTACCCACTCAAAAATTGTTCAGTTTATGGAAGATCTTGCCGTATTTACGTCCATAAATCATTCGGGTTCTTTCGGAAAGAATTTCGTCAAGTTTAAAAACAATAAATAAGGGTCGTCATGATTAGGAAATAGGTGTTACGGACTTTTAAATCTTCATTGAAGAAATTAATTTGCGTTGCGGAAAAACTTAATGCTAATCGGTGAAAATGACAGCGCTTCACTAACTTTAGTCTCTTGCTGCTGTATAGATACTATTATAAATAATTAAATCTTTTCTTTTCGGAAAAATCCATATGGGAACCCTCGATGTCCTTATACAGCCCTCAAGGCTTTCAAAAATTCGGAAACCACTCGCAATTAGTGAATGAAAAGCTTTAAAATCTCGATTAGAGATGGGAAAATCGACTGAAATAAGGTTTGAAAAGGGAAGCCATCATCTTTTTATGATAATTTCAGTGTTCCAAGAGAGGATCTTCTCTTACGAGCAATTCATACAAGAATAAAAATTCACAAATTTTCCAATTTCCTTTTTGGTAAATTTCTGTTCCTTGGGGATGAGTTTATGTTCCGTAGATTAGCACTAATAAGAAGATATGTCAATTAAGCCAATGCGACTCGCAGTCAAGCGTTCACAACTTTTTTTGTTGTTGTTATTTTTGTTGTTATTATTATAATTATTATGATTAAAATTATTATCTTTCTGACACGGTTAGATGCTTCTTTGGCTTAAATATTTAACGAATGTAACCGCGAAGTTACGATTCAATTTCGACACTCCTGTCTGGTGACAGTTAGTAAACCAGCTTTCCAGAGTCAGTTGTTGAAAGTAGTTGGTGCTGTAGGTTAGGCATTGCGCAGCGTCCCAGTCAATAGTGTGGTTCGTGAGTCAGTGATGTTCAGCAATGTGATTGTTGACATCGCCCTTCCTCGTCGCTCGTTTGTGTTCAGTCAGTCTAGTTGTGAGGTTTCTGCCAGTCTCACCGATGTAGGTAACGTGGCAGTCGGAGCAATTGATCTTATAAACTGCTTCTTGTCATTTCCTCGGTTCGTCTTGGTCTTTGACGTTAGTCAGCAACTGACGTAGTGTGGTAATGGGTTTGTGAGCGACGCGGATATTGAATGGCTGTAGGATGCGCGAAACGTTCTCAGATATACTCTTTATATGCGGTAGAGTTGCTGTAGTCGTGGGAGTTGCGTTGTCGTTAGCTTCGGTAGTAGTAATAGGTCTGTAAGTGTTTCGTCGGATGAAGTCTTCGTTATAATTGAAAAACACGGTCAAGGTACTTGTTCTCGTCGGATAAGCTGTCTGTGGTGTTGCACACTAGTTGCGTTCGTCGCGTGAGAGTCCTTATAGTTGTGGCTTGGTGTGATGTCGGGTTGTAGGATGACTCATCCAGTAATCTGTCGGTATGTGCCGCTTTCCTGTAAACTGTTGTCCGTAGTGAGTTGTCGTCACGGCTTACCAGGCAGTCTAGAAAAGTTAGTAAACCATTTTCTTCTACCTGTCTAGTAAACTGTATGTCAGTGTTTTGTGGTGGTGGAAAGCCTCGATTTCGTCGAGTGGTACGGCGGTGAGAGTATCGTCAACGTAGCGTAACCAAAGAGGTAATTTAGTGTTAACAACTGAGTTGAAAACGTAAATTAGCCACCGTAAAAAAAAAACTGACGTTTCGAGCGTTAGCCCTTCGTCAGAGCGATTGTAAAGAGGTATTGTCTGTCAGAAAGTCGAAAGAGCGCTTTCCTCGATGTTCTGCATCACAATTTCTGCAACAACAACAGAAACTGGAGACCTCATGGCTGTACCGTGTAACTGTTTGTAGTGTCTACTGTAGTACTGAAAGTAAGTTGGCGTAAGGCGCAGGTTAAGTAAGTCCATAATGCCCTCTGTCGGTAGCGGTAGAGGATCGGTAGATTGTCGGATTGTAGTCTCAGTACATTGTAGTGTCAGTTAAAGTGGAATACTTGTAAAAAGCGATTTCACATCAAACGACACCAGTTTGTAGTCGTCTAATATCTGTAAAGTCTTGGTGGCGCTAACTAAAAGTATTTGTTTGATTTGTTTTTATCCTCAATTTATTAGCAAAGACTGCACTATGTTCATAGAATAACTAAACGTTCATCAGGATGTGCACGACAAATACTTCATATCAGTACAGCCAAAATTTAAAAGAAGGAAGTTTAAGGACATTTAGTTTAGATTTCGCTTTTAGCTAATTTTTCCGGTCATTCATACACGTTTGCTTTAGGCGCCTCATATGAATTTCGCTTCACTGTACCACATTCCTTGTTTCTAGCGTTAATATTGCAGAGAAAAGAAAAAAAGAACGGTTTTCAGCTACTTTTCAGTCATCAAAAACAAGATTCCATGAAACAAAAAGAATTAAAAACCAAACGAAAGTCAAATACAGAAAATGAAGGTTCCGCAGACGGCCATAGAAGTGTTATTTTTGAAACGCTTTATTTGTATAATTTGAAGTAACTTGGCTAGTTAATGATTATCACATAATACTTTTCTTATATTTAGTTGATGTAAGTCTATGTGCACGTGAAGAGATTAGGTTTCATTACTTGCTATCAGTATTTCCTGTACCAGCTACACAGTACCAATTTCATGTCATCATAATTTTGGATTGATCAGCTGTCATGGGACCAAGATCATAGTTAGTTTTCCTTTTGTTTTATATTATCCATTATTATATATATTCTTTATGTCTATATTATCGGTTTATTTCACTTGTCCCATTTTCTGTATAATTACTTTATTGTTAGTTAGGTTTGAGTTAAATTTCGTAGAGCATTTTCCTTATTTTAGATTTCGCTATATACCACAAACTGCATCCACACAGCAACCCAACTTCAAAACTTCGCCACTTTACAGGTCTTAAAGTCAATAGAATTCTTCTATAGTAATCCTTTTAAGGTTACGTGGTTTCGCATCGACTTATTGCCTTCATTTTGTGATCTTTCGTAATCTACCAGAAACATTTAATTAGTAATAGTAATAGGAATGAGTGGATTCTAATTCGGTCTGTAATCATACAAGTGGTTAACAAAATCAGCCAACTGCGAACCGGGAGTCCGATTTGTTAGTCACGAGTATGATTACATACAGGATTGGATGACACGAAGTCCTGTTACCAATTAATCAAAATTATGCCAAAATTTAAAGAAACTTGTCATTGGTTGTACGTTTTATAGGAACAAACAACAGTTAACTCAACGAAATGCGCGACGACCGTGAATTAACTGTGCTCAACTGGTAACCTTTGAGGTTACACGAAGTACATGGCCGCAATTTTTTATTTGCCAGTAAAACTCTTTTTTTAAGATTACACTATGTACATCAAGTTTCGAGGAGACGGCGGGGGAAGCCAGCACTGCTGAGAACACCACTGATTATGTTTCTTTGGCATTCAGACCTTTTGATAAGTTTCCTGCCAGGATATTGTTGCTTTTTTTTCGTGATTGTTGCTGTCCATACTTTCATTTCTGTATCTCCTGGAAGCCCTGTTTCTATTCTATTTCTTATGCAATTATGATCTGTATTTTCATTGCCAAAACGATAGCAGCGGAGTGCTCTTTTAAAGGCCCGTTTTAATCGCGGATCCATAAAGCCATGGATAAAGAACATCAAGTAAATACTTGCTGTCGGGATCTTTGGTGCAATATATGTGCAGTATCTATGGGGGGTGGGAAGATTATTATTCGTTTGAATTTCAAATTAAAACGAAAATCAATTACTTTTTTTCGCCCTGATATTGAAAAGAAAAACCACGAAAAATGAGTTTTCAGCTAAAGTTTCACTCATCGCAAAATCACAACCAAACAATCAAGCAAAAATAATACAGAAATTGAAATTTCTGCATTACCACAATTTGAAGAACATAGCTGCCATTTTTTTTCCTCAAATGCCAATGAAACTCTTTACAAACTACGCTATTTACTTTAAGTGGTAAGAAGACCGCTGAGGAAGGCTTGAAGCCTCAATATGTTGTAATCATAACAGTTTAGAACCCAGCACCTGTATCATCATCATCATCATATTTTTATTTGCCTTATTTACACAGTACAAAAAAATTTATTTACAGCGGTTATAGCTGGAAGGCGAGGAGACCCAGGAAGCCACCGGGCTTATGGGAGAGCCACCTCGCTTACATTAATAAATAAAGTAAAGAAAAAGTGCTGCGAATGTGCGGGTAGGCTAATTCAAGGATTATTTAAGTAAAAACTCTTGCATTTTTGGTTTAAAACTAAGAAGGTTTGACGAACGAGTGACTGAAACAGGAAGAGAGTTCCAAATTTTAGGACCTTGGTTAAGAATTGTAAATTGCTTGAGATTTGTAAGGCACAAATGCGTTCGATAATTACTGGCTGTTCTGGTACCATAGTTGTGAATTTGGCTATTCGTTACAAAAAGATTGAGAAGCAATGGAGGCAATAAGTTATTTTTAATAATAAAACATGAATTTGGCGATTTCAAACGTATTGACTTGGAAAATATCTAAAATTCCTAGTTTGGAGAATAAAGGAACGGAATAGGCTCGATAGTTTTAGTTGGTGATAGCCCGCACAGCTCGCTTTTGCAAGTAATAAATTCTATTTATGTGAAAAGATAGAGGGGCCGCAGCCAGGATAAAACATCTTATGAAATTTAAAAAACGATCTCTGGCTAAAATTTTTAAGAATACGAGCTTTCTGCTGTTTGCACTACAGCCTTCAACGGGTAAAATGATAAAAAGGTAAAAAAAATACTAGGTATGAAGTACAAAGAAAAAATCAAAAATGCTGATAACTAAGAATGTTTGTTAAAAAGAATGTTGTATTGTCCGGGCAAAGGACAAGAATTGTTGTCCGCATTGGGAGTTAACTTGGAATGCCACGCTTCTAGTATTTTTCTTGTTCTGAAACCGCCTTTGTCAATAATAGATGCATTATCAAAGTCTATTGCGTGACTATTGGCCCAGACGTGATTGGCAATTCTTGAGCCTTTTGCCGCGGTTTTCACATTTCTGAGGTGTTCTTTCTTTCTTGTGTTTCTTACAAACATTCTTAGTTATCAGCATTTTTAACTTTTACTTTGTACTTCATACCTAGTATTTTTTTTACCTTTTTATCATTTTACCCGTTGAAGGCTGTAGTACAAACAGCCGAAAGCTCGTATTTTTAACAATTTTAGCCAGAGATCGTTTTTTAAATTTCATAAAATTCTATTTAAGTTAGATACGTATGTGGACGACCAGGCACAGTTACAATAGACGATATAAGGATAAATATGTATATGTTTCTTATCATTTAGACTGCTGATAAATATTATCACCACCGCGTAACTATTGTTTTCATATGACTATTGTCATGTATGCTGCTCATTGTGATTCTACAAGCTTAAGATGCTATTATCTTACTCTATTCCTTGAGTGACTCTGATCTGTATTTTCGTTACCATAGCAACCACAACTGAATGTTCTTTTAAAGGCCTGTTTGAATTGCGGATTCATAAACCCATAGATAAATGGATTTACCACACTACCGGAGAACATCAAGAAAATGCTTGCTCTATAGAACTTTTGTCCAATAGCAAACCTTAAAATGCCGGTGCCCGCGACAATAAGGACTGGGCACCATGTTATCACGAAGAAACAAGCTACGGTGAAGCACGCTTTTAAAACTTTTACGTCAGGAATGTTGGAACGGCGAGAATCATTTGAAGAGTGGACTCCACTCCCCTCAGCATGTGCGTTCAAATTGCCCGTGCTTTCTTTCACAGCTTTATAGATTTTGTAGTAGCAGTAAAATATTGCGATCATAACTCCGTTAGTAAACACAGCCCCAATAAATGTTGGGTATGCATATGACCTTAGCTTACAATGATTAAGTTTCTCGTCATATGAAGACCTTACCCAACCAGTTAAAAGAGGTATAGCGAGAAGGATGGAAAAAAGCCAAATGAGAGCACAATACATTCGAGCTGCTCTTTTGCTGGGGAATAATTTTTTGTAAAGGGTCCGTTTTATAATCCTTATGTAACGATTAAAAGCTATCAATCCCATCGTGAATATGGAGGCGTAAGACAAAATGAAGAAAATTGATCCAGTCATCTGACACCACACTTGGCTGAAATTCCAAACTCCTGTGTACAGGTTGGCAATCTGGAATGGCATATAGATCGTCCCCATGGCGATGTCAGTCAATGCCAGATTAAGTATGAACAAGTTGGTGTCATTACGAAGCCTGGATACCTTGTTAATAACATACACAACAAGTGAGTTACCGAACGTGGCTGAAAGGGAAATGAGAATAGCCACAGTCACTTCAATGACAGCAGTTTCAGCCCGGTAGTCACCAAAAGGATCATTCGAAGTTGATTGAGACGTGTTCGTCATCTTGTTGGGTTACGCTTGGCAGAATAGCGTTTCGCAATAATGATGCTTAACCTAGAGGAATAAAACAAAACAAAAAACAGTCCACCTATGATAAGGTAGCACGGGCAACGTTTAATTACAAAAATTCGTTCACGTGGACATGCAAATATTTTATCATCGTAAATCACGATTCACTAAGAAAAAAAAATCGCCCAACCACACTTCACGTAAAAAGTATAGGGGACCCTTTGATTACACAAGAGGGATCTGGCGCTCAAATATAGTCCACTCTCTGTTCGTATTCTTGTTCTGCTAGTTCTTTGACCTTCTTTGCTGTGAACGAGTTAAGTAAATAGAGTCGTTCAGAAAATTTGAGTCGAAGCTCGTTGAAATACTCAAGTCAATTTTCGTATGGCCAGCCTCGTTTCCTAATGCTTTGACAAACTTCAGCTCAACCCCTTTCGGAATAAGTAAGTAGGCTGCCTTTAATAAGATTAACTTTAGGCTATGCTGTTATTTACGTTACTTATGTAGGGGACTAAAATTTACCGAGGTGACTAATATATCATTAAAATGACATATATTCACATTATATCGTGTTAAACGTTTTAGTGTATGGTGGTGTATAATATTGCTGGGGTAATTCAATTATTTTAACGATGAAAAATAAACAGCTTTTTTTAGGCAATACACCCCAAAAGGAAGCTCATTGCATTGCTTAAAAAACTTAATTTAATGAAAACTAAAAATTTAACAAACTGTTCTTCAGGATTTAATTTTATGATATTTCGTTGTCATCTATCTTTAAGTAATGAGACTCCTTTCAACTCCTGTGGTTTTGCCAAAAGATTGGATTCAATTTGAATAAGTCTTTAAAGTCTTATGAGAGCGTAGTTATGATGTTCGGCCACAAAGTCTTCTTAGAACTTCTGTCCTGTATTACATAACTTTAGCTATGGCTACATTCACGCCTGAACTCCATAAAAGAAATGAATAATTAAAACAACAGCTTTCATCATTCTTTACGTGCTAAATATATAACTCTGTTAACAGTCCTGAGATTGCAGTGATTGGGTCTAGGAGCGCATTTGTATCTTATTATTATAAGTCTAAATGCGCCTCAAAATGGGTTAAATATTGGAAATTCTAATGTCTGTCTCACTTGCTGTTGTCAAAAGCAGATCAGACTATTAGAGCTCGTCCATGCCTCTCTCGTTTTCTTGATTGTTACAATCCCTTCTAACTGATTAAAAGTTCACCAGTGATTGCTGTCAGTGAGAGCGATTTCCATCTCAAAGGAAATTTCGTTTTTGCGTCTTAGATAAAAAGCGGATCCCATAAAGGATTCAACATTTAAAGGATTTTACAAAATAATTTTCACATATACTCACACTAATATCTGAAGGAGTTAACGAACGAAAGTTCACAGATTCTCACCTCCATGCGAAGTGACATCCAGTGTGGTAATGATTTAGATGTATGCTGTTTAGCGCACCCTCAAAAACTAATGGCCTAAAAAATTGGGTGGGAAATAAATATCTATCATTTTGAACAACTCTTCACGAAAGGCTGATTTGTGATGACGACAATAACTTGTCTAAGCAATAATGACAGATATTATATCTTTTTAAGATTTTCAGAAATTTTCTTTTATTTATTTTTGCTTTTAAATATTGGTTCAACTCTGCCACGGTTGTAAATTCAGGAAGTCAACAGTAAAACGCTATAGAAATCTTTAATTTTCTGTAATGTAATGAAAAGAGACTCGACGTTTAATGATGGCTGAGGGTCTCAAAGGGGTGATGGCTTTTACGGCTAACGGTTAAAATTTTTTGACTAAAAATATAGCCAAAAAATTTGATTTTTGATAAAATGCAACCATTTTGATAAAATGCAACCAGCCATGAAAAGAATAATTATAGATAAAAAAAATAAAACAAAAATTAAAAAAGCTGGGTTGCCTTTTTGCTGGGAAATACTTTTCTATAAAAGTTGGCTATTACGACTTGTATTTTTCTATTAGAGGGAATCAATCCCATAATTTATACGGAATGAACACAACTCAACTGATAATGACACCTGACACCGCACTTGGCCGAGTCAGCTTAAATCTTTGTTGAAAAAATACCATGCGTTCGCAGAAAAACTTAATGTTAATCGGTGAAAATGACAGAACCTCCCTCACTTTAGTCTTTTGCAGCTGTTTAGGTACTATTGTAAAGAATTAAATCTTTTCTTTTCGGAAAAATCCATATGGGAACCCTCGATGTCCCTATAGAGCCGTCAAGGCTTTCAAAAATTCGGAAACCAATTGCAATAAGTGAATGAAAAGCTTTAAAATCTCGATTAGAGATGGGAAAATCATCAGAAATAAGGTTTGAGAGGAAGCGATCAATTTTTTTATGACAATTTCAGTGTTCCAAGAGAGGATGCTCTCTTAGCCGCACTTCACACAAGAATAAAAATTCAGAAATTTTCCAATTTCCTTTTTCGTGAATTTTTGTTCCCTGTAGAACTGTAAAAGTTTCCGACGCCCTTCATGATGCCGATTTTGCCCATGATATACAGCTGTCAACAAAAGTTTGCCCAAATCATTTTGTAATACTGTCGCACAAAGTTAGCCGAGAAGTTTCAATAACAGAAGTGTTCAATTTGCGATATTAGGTCATGAATGAAGATATCCGGCCAAAGGATTGCCACAAGAATACAATACTTTATTCACACAAGAATAAAAATTCAGAAATTTTCCAATTTCCGTTTTCGTGAATTTTTGTTCCCTGTAGAACTGTAAAACTCTCCGATACGCCCTTCATGATATTGATTTTGCCCATGATATACAGCTGTCAACAAAAGTTTGCCCAAATCATTTTGTAATACTGTCGCACAAAGTTAGCCGAGAAGTTTCAATAACAGAAGTGTTCGATTTGCGATATTAGGTCATGAATGAAGATATCCGACCAAAGGATTGCCACAAGAATACAATACTTAATTCACACAAGAATGAAAATTCAGAAATTTTCCAATTTCCTTTTTCGTGAATTTTTATTCCCTGTAGAACTGTAAAACTCTCCAATACGCCCTTCATGATGTCGATTTTGCCCATGATATACAGCTGTCAACAAAAGTTTGCCCAAATCATTTTGTAATACTGTCGCACAAAGTTAGCCGAGAAGTTTCGATAACAGAAGTGTTCAATTTGCGATATTAGGTCATGAATGAAGATATCCGACCAAAGGATTGCCAAGTAAGCGTATTTTCAGTCATCTATAACGTAAAAGATTGTAATTTTAAAACCTTGTGTGAACTACTGCGAAAGACCGAGTCATTTTTAAACAGCAAGTTTACCACCGTGTAGTATGGAAAGTCTGTGATTATATTTTTAAGGACCTATTTTTGGTTTCAAGAAGTTTAAAGTTTGGGTTCTAAAGTTTCTGCTATGAAATAGTCGTTCGCGATTACCCATTCATGCGAGACATCCTGACAAGAGAATATCTAATAATTTCAAATTCTTCGCACATCTTCGGATTTTCATGAGCACTAAGATGGCCAGAAAAAAAAGTTAATGGGACAGCGACAGTTGTGATAGCAACTACAAAGTCAAGAGCAATTGTATCATGTTTTCTAAGTCCCAGATAAACTGCGGTTCCCCTAAACAGAATAACAATGACTGAGGGGGAATAAACAAAAAGACAAACCTTCACAAATACCCTCCCTCGTGTTAGCAAACATCCGTGGTGATCGCTGTGTTTTCCTCTTTTTAGCGCAAGAAATTGAAGAGATTGACTTGCGATGGCGGTAACTACTGAATGGTAATGGATGATAGTGAGAGAACTTGAATTGCTTCTGGCTTTTCTTGCTGTTTAGAAGCTATTGTAATTTGGTTTTTCTGAGAGACGGTAATAAATTAAAAGGATGTACTCATTAAATCCCACTAGAAATCTCTTACCATCGGAAAACTGCAGAGGTAAGGCACTCGACGTCGTTACTGCTTTCAGGGCTTCCAAATCAGTAAATTATGAGTATAAGAATCTGTATTAGTGATAGGAAAAAGGACATCAAGTTTAGGGATAAATCAGAAATACAGTTTGACCAGCAAAGCGATCGATCACTTTTACAATGTTTTCAGCTTATTTGATCCAGGCAATATCAATTTTCAAATATCCGTTATCGCCTTTGTAGTAAATTCATTTTTGTTCAACCCGATCGATAATGGTTTTGATGTGTTCGTAAATTAGCATAACCAAGAGAGATTGCAAATTTAGGCAAGGTCACTCTCAGTCGAGTGGTCACAGCCCTTTCTTTTTTTTAAGTTGCGGATCGTACAAATGTTTGTCTGTGATCTGTTTGTCGTGCATATTCCCATGAGACGTGTAAAAATCCCGTGAACCAAGGGCACGCTTTCTTCATAAAATGAAGAAAACTCAAGCGTAGAATCACAGAGTTCATGGAACTCAGTTTCCTTAGGATTCTTTCTTCGATCTCTTTTATGCATCAAACACACTCGCGCTACCTACAAATTCCGAAAAAAAAAAAGAACGAGCTGCAGCTTTTGACCTGGAATCGCATCGCCTTGATTTGCCAATCCTTTTGATAATAAGGATTATTTACGGACTCTGTATTTACTGAATAAAACCGATGTGGAATAAATAACGAAAAAAAGACAAAAACGAAAATGTCGTCATTACTTTTCGCTTTGAAAAATTTCAATTTCTAACACTCCAAAAAAATTTCCACGTTAAAATGGGTATGATTTTTATAGTATACAACACCTTATAATGTTAACGTTTTAAAATTGTTTTTTGTTGCTGTTGTTATCTTTGCATAGCTGCTGACATTCCTAATTCTCAGTTGCACCTATTTTTGTTTTGTTTCGTCTTTCATTACTGATAAAGCAGTCAAAAAGATAACGCGGTACAGTGATATATTACACATATTTCACGTTTGTAAAAAGGACAAAAAATAAATAGATAAACATACCCAAAAAATCAATTAATCAACAATATATATTTCCCATTTTTATGAAACTTGCTTAAGGATTCCTTGTGATCAAGTCCAATGCAGTGTCTCAATTTCTCTTTCGCGATGAGCAAGATTTTTACGAAAATTAATTTCGCCTTCCAGCCTGTTCGCCCAGAAAATGCGAATTTTTTAATCAGAATGGAAAGTTTAAGGCACACTGCTAATCGCATTTTCTTATTTCAGGCAACAATTTATGATTTAAAAACTTTTTTTCCGATTCGTTTCGCTGGAAAGTTTTTAACTAAGGATATGTAATTACATGTAAAGATGACGTACTGCGCACGTAGGGCACGTAAAGCGCCAGGATAACTACCTGTAAATAAAGTCAAATTATTAGCTAACATTCTGAGAAGGAGGAAAATTTTACAGTTCACACGCGATATTTGATTGTGCCCTTTTAGACGATAGGGTTGTAACATGTCAAAACTTTTTAGCAAGTTACTAACAGAAGAACATGAAAAGTCAACATGGAACACATCAAAGCCTCGAAGATAAGTTATCTCTAAGGAATAGGCCACTTCCGACGTCTCGCGATTCAGTGATCTGGTGCCGAAATTTCAGCGGGAGAACGAGGCTTAGTGCGAAGTCGCTCTCAGTTGAAAATAATAAATATATCATGTTGTAGCGTTTTCGTTGAGCCCCCTTTGAGTCCTCGTCGAGTCGTTGTTTGAATCTCGTTGAGTTCTGCTTGGGCAGGCTGTACGAACCTTATTGATATTTAAGTGAAACGCGCCATGGGGAGGCTGTCATATTGCGCGCGCACCTGAAGATCGTCTCTCCGTGTTGCGCGCGCGCTCGTGCTCGAAGAAGTCAAATGTTTAAATTTATCCGTTAGCAAAAATCACGTGGGCTCTTTCAGACGAAGCAGTTAAAATGGCAAAGTCTTCTTCTTGCTGTGGAATGCATCTTGCCTTAAGACCGTTTAGAATTAAGGATCCTCTTTAGAAGTTTTAACAAAGTGAACATGAACCAACCTCGAGAACTTCAAAATCATTTCCAAGGCTTGCCTGAATTTCATTATGCTGCGCTGTTGGGAAAACAAGAATTACTTCGAAAATTGTTATCTACAGGTGACACAGTTCTATCCAGTGTTGACATGTATGGCAGGACAGCTCTGCACATAACTGCTTCTCATGACGTTTACAACAGTCTTGATGTTTTATGCAGAAATTGCTCAAAAGACAAAAAAATCCTTGATCAGAAAGACAACTATGGTTACACTGCTCTGCATTACGCCGTTCAAGGAGCAAACACATACTGCGCTAAGCTGTTGCTTGATTCAGGATGTAATGTGGACCCTGCCCAGTATTCTCAGTACACTCCGCTTCACCTGGCTGCCTCATATGGTTACCCTGAATTAGTTTCTGTCCTTTGTGAGCACGGCGCTAATGTTCACGCGCGGAGCGCCACCCAAGAAACACCATTACAGATGGCGGCTCGATCTGGCATCCGAATTCGGGAAAGAATGAAGGTGAGGTACGATATAATGAAAGCCCGACCAACTCTGTAAGCTTCCAAACATTTATTTTGCCGAAATTCATTTAGTGAATCACTTCTAGGTGCTAAGTCATAAACCTGGCTCTCACGCAACGTCGAATTCTCATTATCTGCTCAGCTTGTAAAGTAACCTGAATCATAAACGGATTTTGATTGGTTCAGATGACAAAACCATTAACCGCATTTTGTTTTTATCCTATAAAACAAATTGATTTCGTGTTGTCTTGGTTCTGCACAAGAAAAGACCGCAGGAGACGTCAAAACGTTGTAAGAACGTGACAAACAAAGGGCGAGTGGCACACGGGCTGCAGCCGAGTGTGTACTGATGCTCTTATGTTTTGACGTCCTCTGTGGTCTATCACATGACAGGCCCAAGGCAACATAAGTATATGTTTTTCAATTGTGAAAAGTCACGTGTTTATTGTATGTGCTCTCGCAGGCCAATGAAAAGAGTAAGAGATTTTGTCTCTTGTTTCTAAGGTTCACTACATCACCCTGGCCCTTTTACTCAAGTTTGGTTCCGATGCAAATGTAAGGGACAACGATGGTATAACACCGCTTCATTATGTCGCTATGTACTGTGAAAATAAAGAATGCGCTGCCCTCCTATGCGCAGCTGGAGCAAGCGTAAGAAATCAGAACCGTGGTAAAGTTACCGCTATCCATGTTGCACGATGTGCGGAGGTTCATGAGTTTCTCAAGCAAGTGGAGACCATTCTTCCAAGACTTGAACATTTGTGTCTACTGGTTGTGCGCAAGGAACTAGGAACGAATTTGAAAAACAAGGCGGAATACTTACCTCTACCCAAACCCCTCAAGGACAAACTACTGTTTAAGAAACTTCAAAAGATTGTTTAAACTAATGTGAAAAACTTTCCCTTGCTATTTTACGGAGAGGGAGTTGGGGGACGGGGCTATTAGATCCCTTTAAACTTCAAGTTAAAAAAAGAAGCTCATTTATAAAACAAGGTATATATATATTTTTCAAATTTGGTCAGCGACCCTGCGATTAAAATCACATTTGAGCATACAATATTGTAATTGCTGTAAGCATATCTTGTATTGTTAACAGGGTGTCGAATCCTGCTCCTATCTAGCAAATCACTCAATTCAATTATAGCTTTTTGTAATATCATTGGTTATTTTACTATTACTAGGGTCACCTGAATCAAACTGACCAATCACTACCTGGAGACGAATAAAAAAAATATTTCACCGAAATTCACCTAACTGGCAAAGACAACAAACTTTTAAATCAAAATTATTTGCCCTTTTCCTTCAATTGGATTGGTCAATTTTGCAGAGGTGACCTTGGCAACAGAAGCTGCCTTTTTAAATTCTGCAACATTAAAAAAAATCACAAGTACAGCCTATTATGATACCATTTAAGAAAAAGTCTTGTTTAAATTACAAAAATATAAATATAAAATAAAAAAATTACGTCAGACTAAGTTGACCAAAGTTCTCTGCTTTTTACCACACTAAAGAACTTTTCCCTATTTTAACATTAATTTTTATACTTGTTTCTATTGAGCCCTGGTCAAGTTGTTCATAAAAAAAAGAATAGCATGTCTGTTTCTGTTTATTCTGATTACTGCAAACCATGCCAAGAAATTTTAAATAGTAGAAATATTTCTCTACCACGTTTTTTCAGGGCTTGGTTCACAGTGTGTCAAATTATCTGAGCTATCTAATCAATTGATTATATTTCTTTTAACAAGAATTTCAAAAGTCTATCTACACACGCTCGTTACAAAATTGCTGAACTATTAAGCCACTTATATAAAGATATTGAAAAAAATTCCCAGTAATTTCTCAGAGAACAGCATGGATATTAACTGACTGCATTAAGAACGTTAATGGCTTAGTGAAAAGTTATATTCCTTTTATGAGAGAACACACTTTTTTGTACTTGATTCGCGCTAATAAATACTTCTCTAAAAGCTAAACAATTTTTCACCTATAATTTGCGAAGTTCGCATAAATTTATCTATATCATTTATTAAAAACATTCTTGCAATTTTCATAATGCTAGAAACAAAAAAATCTATGGCACGTCTTAAGTGAATGTTATTATTTTGACGACACATCTGTATCATAACCACAAAGCTATTAATGGTTTCTAATTCCTACAACGATCTCGACAAGTTTTTATTCTGAAAGGGGAAAGCTTTCATTTTCTGTTATCTTAGAGGAGCACATGATGTTTACAAAACTACCAGTTACTTTAAGTATTCGTTTTCAGTCAGTTAATTCATGTTTACAACCGGTGAAGGCCAACTGGAATCCTTTTCAAGAAAATTACTTATTTGCTTAATACAAAAAATAGAAAATTGTTCTTGCCCATTCCTCTTTCTTTCAATGGTCAGTTGTAATTATTTCCTTGAGGTTGATTATCTTCAACCATGTCAGTTACTCGAAATTACTGTAGGCATCAAAGGAGTCCAAATACTCACTGAGAGCAGAGTAAATGAACTCGTATTGATCCTGAAAGTGAAAAAATCGATCAAGAAATTTATTGATAACCTGTTCCCCCGATCCTTAAGTGCAAGGAAAGGCATTGATAGCTCACTATTTCAACCTGACAGTTGTCAACAACATACCATTATAATTCCCACTAACTCGAAACTGTAGTTGTATACCAAACATTCTCATGAATGTCTTGGAAATATTCTTTCTTTTTTCCTACTACGTGAGCGAAAATCACAAAATTAAATTCCTTCTACTTATAAACTCAAACGATAGTAGGTAATCTCTTAGCCAAAATGTTTGCCACAGGCAGACCTAATGACGTGTACCACCTTACCACAAGCTACTCTATAAAACTAAGCACGCAGTTCCCCTTAAATTTTCAAGAAGTAGAAGCATTTTTTCATAAGACTAGTAAAAGGTCTACACAAGACACAGGGTGCTTACAGTTGTTCAGAGCAAGTCGGCCAGTTCAGTACATTCACGAAGGGTTCAGTCCATTACGAAGAAAAAACAAAAGACAAAAAAACACTACAGTCAGATCAGTCTGCTTTAACTTGTATCAATTACTTTAGAACACTTTCCAAACCAGTCCATTTAGTTCTGATTTCAGTATCTGGCCAGTTATTTTCGACCAACGGTATCGGCCCTCAATTTCTATTGAAAACAGCTGCCAAAAAGGGCCAATGTCCAACCCCCCAGCCGATGAATTTCGATAAACTTACCGGAGTGAGATTGCTTCATAAAAAGTAAACTTCTTTACAACGATAGACGTACTCACCTTTGTCTGAACCATAGCGGGCCTCTGAGCTCTCAGCTGCTTCACAGTCTGGAAGACGTCCACCACACCTTCACTCTTTAACCGCTCGATCAAAATACTGAGGGCGCAGAACACTCCGGTGCGACCCACTCCAGCGCTGATGAAAGAAAGCGATGTAACCAAACTTAAGTCAGAGAGTTTTTAATGACGTACAGGAGCTTTTGTCATTGATTGCGTTTTTAGATTCCGGAAAGGAACCCGACTTTTGGCGATAAAAAAGAAAAGAAAAAAAAGCGACCAAAAAACAAGGCCACAATAGTCAATCTTGCTTGGAAACCTCACCACGTCGTTGTAACCTCATAAACCCTCACTTCTCTTACCTCTTTGTATCTACTTGAATTCTAAGATGTTTTGCAGTAAGGCATTCTTGACCGAATAAACATGTTTTGCAATACAGAACCATAGCTGATTGTGAACTATTTGTTGTGGTTGTGTGTGCGGTCAAATCATTGAGATGTTAGTTTTAAATATGACCAGTCTATAAACTTCTGAAACGATTACGTGACCATCTGCAAGCTCAGAACGTGGAAAGGCGGCATTTTGCATGGATACTTTAAATGACGGAGATCAAATACTTATCCTTCAAATTGTGTTCAATTTGTAGAAGTATTAACGTCTTTAAATACCTGCAGTGTACAGTGATAGTTGTGTTTCCTGAATTCTGCTGCCACCTTTGTACCTGACCAATGAGATCGATTAATCCTGTACCAGATTCTGGAGACCCAACATCAGGCCAACCAGTGTAATGATACTGACGGACAACTCGCGAAGCACTCTCCTGAAGTATTCAAGATAGAATTTACTCGTTAAACAGGTAAATAACGCCTACTTTATATGTGTAATAATCTCCTACCAATTCCAAACCGTACATCGGATCTTTTTACTTGAAAATTGAATCAATTTAAACCTTGGGTAAATTTCATTAGTCTTTGGAAATTTTCTATCTTACTCAGAAAGTTCGAAACACGCTTTGGTTTAGGGTGCCAAGACAGGTTATTTCTGCAAACCACCGTGAATGTATTGCTTCCCGAAAAAGAAGCTTTGCCTCAATTCCAGCAACAAACGCTCACCACGATTTAGACAACTTCAATTTCGTGCAACTTGTTTCTGGAGAAAAAATGCGATCGCAGAGAGAAAATGTTTCCACAAAAACTCTTTATGTCCCACAAAGCGAATTTGCGCTGCTTTCTGTCCTTGCAATTTTCTGCTTCGTCTTCTCATCGCAGAAAGTCTCGCATTAACTAAGGAATTGATCTTCATCAACAAGCGTTGCTCCTCTAAGGCAGCATACAAGTTCTCCTAAAGCGACGTTCACTTTGATATTATCGTTCAAATTTTTCCATTGCGAAAACCCTTAAAATGTATTTAATTCCGTTTGGCAGCAGTAACGATACCTTGGTATTAGTGAGTTTTATTTCACGCATTGTGTAATCCTCATAAACCATCTCATTAGTCATTTCCACTACCAGAGTACCGATATTCGCCGGCTGTTTTGCAGGCCAGTAACGATGTACCTTGACCTGTAATAAGATAAAAGGATTTCACATGTAAATGTTGAAATAATCTAACCTTAAACCTCTGACTGTTGTTTCTCGCACTCTACTCCAAAAAAAGATACGAAAACGAACACAAATTCAAAGAAAAAAACTGGTCATAGATGAATCATGCCTTCGACCTCCGAAGTGGTGACGCCCTTGTTTTAGAAAAAACGGAAAGGAAACTGTATCCTTCGAGGGATTAAATAAAAGCTGTCAACAGCAGTTTACCGCCCCCTATATGAATTCTTACTGCTGTCTTGGTTTTGCTTTACCGCTCTTTATTCGGGTACAGCTCCCATGAGTTACCAAGAAAAAAATTCTCCTCACAAGACCAATACAATATCAATCAGACAGGTGATGAGAGTTACGAAAAATATGTAAGTTAGAGGATTTTCTAGTTGATCCCGTACCGTATTCTCAGAATTAGCATCATAAGAATTGTACGGCAGACAGTAAGGAGAATTACTAGAGAGATCTTGGGCATTAAAGGGTTAAACTACCAGGAGCCACTTATGGAAAAAAGCAATTGAAAGCCATGATGCTGTATTTTCTGAGGCGAAAACGACAAGATTTACGAAGTGCATTTCTATGTCTTGGAATGTTGCTTAGTACAAATTGGAAAGAATTTTGGATTAGTACAGATGCATAAAGAAAATAAGGAAGAAAAGTTGGTCTGATTATCAACTCTGACTTCTGCCTGTCCCACACGAAATTGTGAATGAGTTTAGAAAAATTGACTAAACAGCCAAAAGACAAACTGTCTTTGATATATTCAGTTTTTCTTTTGTATTAACCTTCCTATGAATATGTAATAAAATTCTTATATGTCTAAGAGTTTATTTGTTAATATGTTCCGCGATTACCTTGCCACTTTCAGTCTCTTTCGAGAGCATTACTATGGTGGAGGACTCTTGTTCCCAGATCATACGCCAAAAGTCCGGAATAGTGTCTGGTATGGGAGCCTGTGTTGCAATGAATGCTCTTCGAGTCATGTAGCCATCAATGAAGTTAGCATTGATGTAGTCGGAACCTTCTATGCCAGTGATCATACTTAGTTTGACCCGAGTATCATCAAAGGCTAACACGTTTGCATAACGATTCTTTGTCTTGTTGTAGCCCATGTTGGCAGCCTGGAACTTGGTTTGCGGAGTATTACCGCGACCCAAACGGATGAACTCTTCATCCATTTCAGTTTGGCCTGAAATGTAGGGAATACTCTGAGGTCAGCATGGGAGTAGGGTCATTTCATTATTCTTAAGTGTTTTCTAATGAAGCGAAGGAAACCAGAAGAAAGAAAGTATGGCAGCTAAGACTCAACTAACTGTCAAAGATCTGTTAGTACAGGTTACAAATACAAACGTCTTCAGGCCCAACTACTTCTTACGGCGCTTGATTAGGTAAACGTTTTCAAAAGGAAACGGCATTTTCTTGGAAACAGTTACTGTGGGAACATTGCAAGCTGGGTCCTCTGCATTCCCCCGGACCGACGTTTAGTTGAAATTTTCAGCATTGCTTCCTTTTTTCATCTGAGAGTTTAGTGCCAGTAAATGAGTCGTTGACCATGGAGCTATCAGACAAGCCGAGGCCAGTTATAGTTCTTATTGTTAAAGTTACGATGCAGCATACGTCATCTTACTGGAAACTCCACGCTTAAGAATCTTTTAGTTTCCAAGCATGACGGTAGCAAAAATACTGCTCAGTAACGAACTCTCAGCCTTTTTGACAATGCAAAAGCCAAACAAATTTAAAGAAAAGATGAAGGAAAGACGTACCAGTTGAAGGACTGACTTGCATTAGGAGCTTCATGTGGGATCTAAGATCATTCGCTCGTATCTCAGTGTATCCAGAATGAATGGCCTCCAACAGAACTTCGTGAATAAAAACATATTGCTCCTCCACCTGGACCATGATATTTCTGTCACGTCGTAATGTCATAACGTATCCAAAGACATCTACTGTTTTCTCTGCAGCAATACTTTGTAACATGGCATCTACCACGATGAAAGTACCAGTTCTGCCAACCCCAGCACTGCAGTGAACAACCTGAAATAAGGAACGACTGTTAACTGGGAGCAGTTAACACTAACTCTTTAGTTCAGTTTTTCATTTGAATTCCATGGTAATTATTTTCCATGGGTAACCATTCTTGTTCCAACATTATGTCTTAATCTCCCCTTCTTAAGCTGGTATGTCTTGCAAACTATTTGAAAACTAGTCGCTCCTATTGAACGAACACCGATTAGGAGTTATCACAACTTGAAAAAGAGTGGTTAAATATTAAACGATGTTGCATGCCTTTCTTAATTTTTTGAAGAAGTTGAGCGAATTTCAATTTCCAAGCACCTAGGAATAAAAATTTATCAGAGGGGGGATTTGGGAATGCCACTATTCCACCCATAAAAGTCACGCCTGCCACGCTTGATAGTTTGTTTCTTCAATGCTTCCCTCCCGAAAAACGCTAGGTACACTCATGTGATTGAGTGCACAACGCGCCATAATTGAAATCAAGGTAGCCGTTACATGGGGTCCAAAAGAGTGGTATTGGCTGAGATAATTCATGATTTTTCAGAACAGCTACTGGCCCTTTCCTGCCCTTATCCTCTCTGACTCTGAGCTACACACCACTCAGACTTCAAGAAAACTTACCATGGGCCCTGCGTCTGCTGGATTAGCACCAGACGCCTTCTTAACAAACGTGAGAAGTGAAGTAGGACAAGAAGGGACACCATGATCTGGCCATACTGTGTAATGGTACTGATGTAGAGTTCTTTCACTTCTGCTATTGGCTTTCTTTAGAGTGAAAGTACGGATTGTGAAATCGCTGAGCTCCACTATCTGCATTAGCGTTACTTGAATGTCACCATAAGCCTTTCCACCCTCCGACGGCCAGTATTGGTGGCATTTTATACGACCTCGCTCTTCCAAATTCGTCACCTGGGAGGGGATGGACAGGCAATGTTAATGGGTGGACAAGAGAAAAATAAGAGAAGACAAGAATAGGAAGATTTATAATCGGGAAATGACACCAGCAGAAAGCGGATAACGTAAAATTGATCGTTCGTTAAAGATAAAATGCGTATAACCAAGCAATTTCAATTAGCAAATTTCGCAAGCTTCGGTTTCATTTGTTTGCCATGGCAATTACGCCTGATACGTGACAAAAGAGATAGGCTAAATCTAAAGATGTATAAAATGCGCGACAGTCATACGTGACCATGATTAGGCTGTAAAACAATAACGTGGCTCAAGATCATTTTCTTCTGGCCACCGTCAAGTGGACGTAGAGCTCTCTCAGAAAGAAATTAAAAAAAAACTCTTATAGGTTGCAAAGGTTTCTTTTGGTGACTGTACGCTATGCCGTATTTTTAAAATTAGTTGATCTTCCATTCATCACCGCCAGATTAAGAAATTATATGGAAGGCTAGTAAACAGAGTAATAAAATAATTAACATATACCATAACGATGATCTTTGAATCTTGTTCCCAGATCATTCTCCAGAAGTCATCTTCGGTCTCTGGGAGGGGTCCCTGTGAAGCGATGTACGCCCTCTTTTTCTGATAGCCTTCAAGAAAGTTTGCGTTGATGTAATCAGAGCCTGGTACACCTTGTATGTGCGATAATTTGACTCGGCTGTGGTCGTATGCAACTACGTTATTGTAACGGTTCTTGTGCCTGTTTTCCTGAGCCAGAGTCGCATTCCAAGTGAATTCGGCTTGAGGCTTTAAAGCACCATACTCTTGAGAAAACAAGAGATCGCCATTGGCGTGCAAACGTCGCACGTGTTCTTCAAATTCCTCCACTGGCACTGCTTCCCCAGGATTGTGGGCGGGGTTGTCTGTGGATTGAAGAAACAACTGTCATTTTCTCAATTGAGCTATCATCAATTGGTTATCCAGTATTGTAGTGGTTTTCCTTTACTACTCTCTGAGATCAAACCCTTGCCACTCTCTCAACCAATCGGATGAAGGAAACCACTTGCTATATGGTCGCCCACATTTTTGCACTGAAATCTTTTTGGCTCCCCATAATTTTCCTTCCCCCAATGAGCCGTTTTGGTAAATTTGTTTTTTTTTTTTTACTTCACTGCAACGAAAAGGGCGGCAACTTAGTTTTTGGAAGAAAATTTTTCTAGAAATTCTTACCGAAGGCTCCTGATCCACGACCAAGGATTCTTTTTGATAGAGTTCTTCCACGTTTTTGAGGTCTTAGGGCCATCTCTTCCTCGCCATTGCGAGGGCTGCTTTGTCGTCGACGATAGACGAAAATTCCCACTGCTATACATACAGTTATGATAACAATTATAACAACCACTACCACGATTGTAACTGTGTGGTCCTTGTTGGTTTCAAAGTCAACGAATCCTTCACTCTCATAATCACCCTCTTTGTCGAACGACCGCTGAAATGCAACGTACTTAGCTCCATCGTTGAGCTTGCCATTGAGAAACTTTTCCACGACTAAAAGAAAAACAAGCAAACTTGGTTAAAAGAGTCAAAATACCTCTTGTCTGACTCTAATTATTTGGAAAAATGGGAAAAAAAAAAGAAGAAAAAAAAAGAACGGGAGGGGGGAGAAAGCAGAGGGAAGCGGCAAGGTTGCTGTGCCAAATTCAGAGTGGCAACTAACTCCACAAATGTTTTTTTTCAATTTTTTTGAACATTTGAAGGTAACTTTCGAGAAGTTAAATCACTCTTTAGGAGCTCAAGTTTCATGTCATAATATTATTCATTCATTTTTAATGACGCTTACTTCGTATTCCATAAGAATCCAATTGCATAAATTAGGTAAAGCCGCGTCCTCTTTTCTTTCTTTATCGCTCAGATTTCAAAGACCTGATCCGTTTTATCTTCAAGGCGACAATTTTTTTCATCGTTATCACCTCTTTTCTCACCAATGTGTAATGTTGTAAGGATAATTTGCATCTTTGTCACTTCTCGGTGTTCAAGAGTTCACGATAACATTTGTCGCATGCGCACAATTAAAGAGCATTACTTGGTCTTCTTCACTTTCTTCCGGAATTCAAGTGTAATAGTTGCGTCCTACCTCGGTATCATAGTAAATACTAAGGCCGTGCTTTCAATGAATGGATCTCACCACAAATCAACATAAATTTTCTCTATAACCCTATCGACATTTTTTTCCATAATGGATGAATAAATAAATAAATAAAAAGATACAAATATATCATCGCAATTTTTACTACAGTAATCTCAACGTTTTTTGTGCTAAGTTTGGCCTCTGAACCATGGACTGTAAAGCCAAACGTTTGACGATATGCCAGGGCTTTCATTTCCTAAGTGAGTGTCGAGATAGCTTCTTTATGACACTGACCAATTTTTCTTTTTTGTACCACTAAAAGCATCATTCAATGATTTAGTCTGAAACTTTCTCTGAACACATATCCTTAAGCAACCCTTTGCTGAGGCTAACCACAGTGCTGTAATAATAATAATAATAATAATAATAATAATAATAATAATAATAATAATAATAATAATAATAATAATAATAATAATTTTAAAAATCCAACATAAACGATATCAATTAAATTACAAAGAAGACCCCTTCTGCTACAAGTTGCATACACCCAAGACATTGAAGCCGTAACGCAATTCAAGTAATTCAGAGAGGTTCAATTTTTTCATTTTTTTTCGCATGTATAAGATCAATTCAAATGTCATATCAGATTGATTATGAGAAGTCAAGTCGATTGACCCACCCTCTCTGCGCTTCCTTTTGGCGTCAGTAACACCTTCCGTAGAGTAGTACTTCCCGTCTCCAACAGGAAATGATGTCCTCTTCTCGTTATTGTTTGCAAATTCAGCCGTAACGTATGGTTCCCCTGCCACTCGATCTTCATATTTTCTGGTGACTTTAGCATATTTTGGATCTGACGATTTCCCTTCATCTTGTCCATCTGTAAGTTCCATGACTATCACTTGATACTTACTAAAAATGAAAAATTCAGAAAACACAATTTTTATTTAGGAGGAACTTCTTAAAGCCAGGTAAGGAGTTTCTTAAGGAGACAACCTAAGTGAATTGGCTTTGGCAGAGAAAGAATCAACCGACACCTCACTTTCCTGGAAAAAGTAAGTTCTAAAAAACTCCAGGGAAATTAGCACCAGGGCAGAAACCACCCTGAGGGTATGGGTTACGACCATCCCTCGTCACTTCCCTTCCAGAGATTAGGCTACGAAGACTAAACAGGAAAAAAACAAAAAAAGGAAACAAAAAAAATAAAAAAGGAGAAAACTGACGTGACTGGGGCACCGTCACTCAATTCCTGTTTCGGCACAAACGGTATGTTCACTTCCGTTTTTCCAACGTCGCCTTCGCCCGGTTCTGGTGGCTTTGGTGGATCTAACATGGTGAAATAGAAGACAAGTGGTTACAAGGTGAAAAGAAAACGTATTAAGTTATAGCAGATGCTGGAGGCTTTGTATTTAATTGTATTTAAGTGTTTTTCAACCGAATTGAATTATGCATCGTATCAATTTTCGCAACAAGAAAATAGGCTTAAAACGAGCTTTTATTAAAAGTTTGTGGGTTCTACATCTCCATCGAGGACAATTCATAAATCAATGAAAGACTCAGACATGACGATTCGATAAGCGTTTGGTAAATTTGTATTTGTATCGGTGATATCGCTAACTTTTGTGCCGGGGAAACAAAGTTTCGCTCAGACCATTAATCGTTATCTAATCACTCTAATTTGTCGTTAGCCAATCGCTCTGACGAAGGGCGAACGCTCAAAACTTCAGCGTTTAAACTCTTTACACGGTACGACTTTGTCGCATGCGACAAGCTTACGACAGGCCTACGACATGACTTAGGACAATTTACACGCGCACGACATTTTCACCTCGTTTCGGCCGCGGTCATTGTTTCAATAATTTGCAAGAGAAGGAAAAGAACCTCTTCCTCGCTCCACAGTGATATCATATTCTCTGTTTCCTCATCTGAGAATGTATTTTTCGCTTTGGAAGCAGTCTTCGACTTTCCGGAGGCGACTTCCTCCGCCATTTTGACGCAAGGAAATTTCACCTTCCTCCCCTACTCAGTAGAAATTTGTCACAAAATACGTCATTTTCTATCAATTTCGGCTACGATTGTCTCGAATCTTCATTACACTTTCATCTCACGGTTCAGGACTTGCATCGGACATTCCTTTAATATTTCCCATAAAATTCAAATTAAATTGAAAAATTTCTTATTTAATCAATTATTTTTATTTTAGTTAATGATTAACTTTTTTCGCTTTTTCACTCGTGATCATTCGTGGTCACTCGTGGTCACTCGTGTGTACTTTTAGACACGATCCTTTCTCTTCGCTGCTCATAATTGTTCCCTAAATTTTATCGCAAGAGCGGCAATGATGAGAAGGCACAAGTTCGTGATTCATAGGTCTGCCAGCTTTGAAAAAGTTGGCCTTTAAGCTAACTCACATCTGATTTGCGTCCGTTAAATTCCTCGTGCGCCAAATGCCTCCGAAAGATAAGGGGAATGGGAATATTGGAAGTATGATGCATTAAAAAGATACAATTAGGAGCTGCGTATCTTTACAGAACAGGAACAAGAGTTGACCATTTCTCCAAAAATAATCGGTGCGGAATCTTTGCAAAAGTCATCACATTCCTTTGTTGAACCCTCTGGAGAATCACCTTCTGAGAGGAAACTTAAAGGTATGAATAAACTGGTGCATCATCAAGGGCTTATACGTGACGCGTGATGAAAGCCAAAGTTAAAATGAGACGCGTGAATTTTACAGAAAGTTTAACGTTATTTGTGAATTTACGAAACTGTATTAAGCCTGAAGTATACTTTAACCCTGATTTTTTTTTCATAGAGTGAAAACCTCAAGATTTCTCTAAAACCATGCACACAAGAAAAGAGATTAGTAAATTTCCCTTTCATATACGTGAGGTGTAAACTGATTTTTCGAAAATTCGTCGCATCTTACCGGTCTTCTCTCAGCTCGAATTAGTTCCAACGAATTCACTGAAGGGATGTGTTTCAATTTGTAAACCCACGGTTATACAAAAGGTTCAGTAAAGCTAAACTTCAGTAAAACATTATCTGCTCAAATGTCAAGCTGGCCTTGTTGCACTAATACCTGTCCAAATCATAGTCAAGATAGTGTTGATGAATTCATACATTCTTTTTTGAAAATGTCCACGTGATGTAACTTCTCTTTATCTTAATATTTCAGATCCCTACATACAGAAGGAGGCCTTACAAACCTTAAATTTTGTAATTGTACACCGGTCTGTTTCAAGGCAAATGACACCTAGACATCTATGTGTGAGCAGTGAAAGAGCAATTTTCTTGGATGCTATTTGATCACCAGTACCGTATTGCCTTGTGAACAGAAGGAAGAGGAGTCCAAAATCTGAAATCTTGTATCGTTAGTTGAAATGAAAATTACTGAACAGGTAACTTCGTGGAAAAAAATTTTTGTCACATGAATTTATGACGATATCGTCTCTCGGTGATGGTGATGCAAATTCGGCTTTAAGCGCTCTCATTCCAAGGTCGTCTAATTTGAAATTTCTTTATAAATGAACAGATCATCTTTTTCTGCACCAGATGATCTCTTTATGCCAAGACAGGATTACTTCCATCTTTTCTTTAATTTAGCAAAATTTTTTTGAAAAGTTGAAAACAAACTTTTAAAAGAATCTTAAACGTGTCAGGAGTCCATCCTGAATGTGTACAAAAATTTAATCAAACGATTTTTTTTTCTTGCAGGGAAAAGAAAATTAATTTCCTTTCAACAACTTTAGCCATTTGATTAAAAAGCCTGATTTATGATTAGTTCTGTTTAATGAGGCGGGTATGGGCCTCCGTTAACAGCCTCTAGTTTCCAACCGTGGAGTTATTTTCACTTGTTTATCCTGTCATTCAAAACACATCAGCATGCACAGTATTGTTATTTAGTATTGTTGTTATTTTTGGGGGTGGGTGGATTACTTGAAACATTGTAAGTGATTTCTACATTTTTAGGATATTAACGCGGAAAAGAACGAAAATGTCGAATCAACTCACACACAGGTATTTTGTCGTAGATAGTGTGTGTTGTGCGAATAACTAACCGAAAATGAACTATATTGGTGCCACGGATACCTGTTAGTACAAAATGCAGACTGCAGACCGGATACAAAATGTAGACTAGGTACAAAATATAGACTGCAGACTGCAGAGTGGGTACAAAATGCAGACTGAGAATCTAAAGAGTTTTTTCGTCTGGTATGTGGTAACCTGTCACCTTACAACTTACCGATCGTCACGCAATCGCTTTTCCGCGATCAGCTTTCACGATTATTTGCATTATTGAGGAATATTCCTGGCCCGTTTATTGATCAAAATCGATCTTAATATAATTTCAAGCCTTCATAGAGTCTTTTCACTTTGTGAGCGAGTTGGTTGGTGTGAAGTCTATACAGATTTTACCAACGCAATAAAAGTAGATGTAGATGTAAATGATATGTCACTATTGAATATTTAACACGCGCAATATTCGACAGCTTTGCACGTGGTCCGTATCATCATCTTTTTAAGCGATATGCGGACCGAGACCAAAACTGTTCCTTCGACTTGATATACTTAGGACGTTAGTTAATCACGTCGTATTAACTTAGCTCCGTCAATCATTCATTCCAGATAACAAAATCAAATAAACATGCTAACGATGGTATCTGAATTCGTCCTTGGCCAAACACAGACGACTCAAGATCACTTTCTCCAGGCATCGAAAACATACACAAAATCGTCCATAGTTAATTTTAATCAGACATTCATCTAGAGATAGCACCGAGCAAACCAATTCAGAAAAATATAATCAGCACACTCAACAAATCATGAATCTTGCAACACAGCTTGCCGTTAAAGAACTGCTCACATCAAAATGTTTGGTGCAATTCATCAACACCTCAAGGAATATTTGATTAAAAAATTTTCCTCTAACTCTCGTCGGGAAGGAAATATAACCATGATCGTACTACCGTGCACAGGACTCCATTTTCTCTCGAACAACCATCCACCACTTTCACAGCACGAGTAACACGTTTACTATAGGTAATCTGATATCTTTCATCCGTCCAGTGGTATCGCATTTCTCATAAAGCGCGGTAAAATACACGTTAAAAACACAGAAAAACTAACATTTCTCTTTCTAAAAGATGATTCTATTTTACGAACCGCTCTCTCCGAATCCCCCATTACTTCGTTGAAATTTGAACACCTCTCAAACCAAAGAACAAAAACGACGCTCTGATTGGTGCGAGATACATACTCCAAACGATCTGATTGGTGCGAGCAACATACCACTGTTTATACGCTCACACACACAAGCACACACACACATATATATTCTTTTTTTATAGGAAAAAAAAATCTTTCTTTTCTTCTTTCTTTTCTTTCATTCAGGATGTCTTTGCCTGCAGAATTTCTTCTGCTGTGAACGTCATGTAGAATTTTTGCAGTACTGGATATCAAGGCATGCAGAGTTTCTGCAGCACTGAACGTCAAGGCGTGCATAATTTCTGCAGTATTGGACGTCAAACCTTGCAGAATTTCTGCGGTACTGGACGCCATACCATGCAGAATTTCTGCGGTACTGGACGTCAAGGCGTGCAGAATTTTGCACACTTGGGCCATCAAACCTTGCAAAATTTCTGCAGCATTAGACACCATACCATGCAGAATTTCTGCAGCATTGGGCGTAAAACCTTGCAGAATTTCTGCATTACAGTTCGTAATACCATGTCAAATAAAAAAATGAAATTAAAAACCGCTTAAACATATTAAGGGTTAGCATCAAATACTTTATCGTTCCATTCTTAAACGTGCAGAGCATTAGGTCTACTTTGACCAGAGTTAACAACCAACGTAGTAAAAAATTAAACATTTTTATGAGTAAAATGCACCTCCGTTTAACTCCCCGTTGAATTATACAAAATGGTGCTCTTTAGAAGCAACACATTTTTTTAATCCGTGAAAACTGTAGCATTTGGCTTTCATTGCATAGGAGAAATTTCCGTGTTTTTTGCCAAAATACTGCCGCTATGAATGAAAAAATAGTTTGGAAAGCGTTTTACGCTTACCCTTACCACTTGAAACCATTTAAATTTCTTCCTTACCTTCGGTTGTAGCAGATTTAGGGCTACTCGGTGGACCCCTTCCCTTCACGGTTGCAGCCAAAACACGGATTGTGTATTTAGTAGATTGCTTGAGTCCTCCAACAACTGCTTCCTCAACTTTTCCTGATACGTTGTGTTCTAATGGGTTTCCTTCACTGGAATAATTGTAAAGTATGATGTACTGCGTAAAAACACCATGGCGGAATTTCTGAAGAACCGGCTTCCATGTCACTTTGATACTACTGCTGTCTACAGTCGTTACGGTGACTGATTGAGGAGGTCCCTCAGGTTCTGCAACAAATAACAGTTTTCAATCACTGGTTATTATTTCTAGTTTTGAACATGACATGAAATCATCCTAACATATGTCGTGTCGTGATTGCGTTATTTCCATGCAGTAAATCAAAATAATGGTAGAAAGGGCAAATTCCACGTTGTCATGAAAAATCATTATGTTCCAGAACGTAGCTCAGAGCGTCAACAAATATTATTTTTAAAGAAAAAGAGAAATTAACATGATTTTCACATAATACGAGGAAAGTGTGGAATAAAGTCTAGTGTCAGAGATTATTCAATATTAATTGATTTTCCGGTTGATTTTCTCGATAAGGTGATAAATAATTTAGACATTGAGAAGAATAGGATCGCAATATATTTAAAAGAGAAAGACCAGAGCGTGAGAGTAGTTCAGTGTAAAGGAGAGGGAAAACAAGTTGATCAAAGTAAAAGGTGAAGTTTTAGAACACAGCAGACTTGTTAGTCTCATTTCCAACACCAGCGCATAACATCATTTTTAGGACATCCCTGTCCACGTTCCTACATTTCAGTATGTAATTCTGTTTGTCTACCATAGATAGGGTGAAATGCTTACAAAGAGCCTAAAATCTAGGAAAGAAATTCCAAAATCGAATAAGCGTACATAAATAAATAAATAAATGGATAAACGAATGAACGAATAAGCCACCGAATGAAGAACATAAAGTGGTGGACACAGCGTAGTTTATATCTTTAACGGCGTTCAGCCTGAAAAAAAAAATCAGTCATTTTTACTTACTGTCTTGGTCTGTTCTTTCTTCGATGGGTTCACTTGGTGGCCCATTTCCGATTCTGGTAGAAGCTAGGACCTCAATTTTGTAGACTGTGTATTTATCAAGTCTCTTTAATTCATAAGATCTTGAGGTCACTTCTTTGTCCTTGTAAGTACCATCCGTTAATTTTTTGTACCTGACAGTATAGCTTATGATTTCACCATGTTGCTGGTCTTCACGCACAACATCCCATTTAACCATGATGCTAGTTGAACTAGTGAAATCACCTTGTACCCTCTGCGGAGGACCACTCGGCCCTGGGCGAAAAAGAGGAAACAAGGCAAATGTAATTAAAAATTTCACTAAAAGTAAATGTAAGAAATAGAAATATTGGTGGGCATGCTCTTTCATCCAGTCCCCACTCTACACAAACGCCATTCTGTAGAGTGATAGCAGCTACACAGAAAATACACATATATGGGTAGATAACTTCAACCGAAATTTGGTTTAGAGGGTTGCCACATCTAGTGAAGTATTTATGGTTAAATGGTCCTTCTTTGAAAACAGAACAAAACGTACGTAAAAAAAAAAAATAAAATAATAATAATAATAAATAGTAGACCACAGTAAAATCTATGAGGGTAATGAATAAAGCTCTAAAAATTGCATATCTTAATTATATTTCGGTTTGAATATCTCAATAAAGTTAAATAAAATGTTAATCAGCTCATTTGTGGTATATTTTAGCCTTCTTAGGCCATTTAAAGCGTCTTTTCTACGAAATTACTTTTGGCCGGAAGCCTTTAAGAGGGGAAAGGGAAACAAGGCAAGCGTGGCTAGTGTGGTCTGCCTGTGGGCGGACCATACTGGGTGTGTGTGTTAGGGATAAAATAAAAGGATTCTAATCAACAGCTAGACATTACGCGCTTAGTCCGCCATTTTCCATTGTCCAAGAGCATCCAAGCGATTGAAATAAGTTGAGGTCTTAAATTGTCGTATCAGTCTTCTGAAATTATCCGTGGTTTATTCTAGATTGTTATATAAGTGGTTTCTAGAAATTTTCTAGAAAAAAACATTTTTGCTTGTAACTGGGACCGACAATGACAACTCGCGTTCTCTTTACACGGAAGGCCTAAAGCCGTGGTGCAGACGAAAAACGTCAACCTATAGAATGACAGGAAGGATGGTAATGGCATCGAAGGTCTAATTACTAGCCAATTTTAAAGATTTTAGCTGCACCAAAGCGTCGACAAACTTCGTGCAAGGTGCAGGTGACAAGAAACAAATGACCACTTAAAACGCGAACTATTGACGGGCTTCATAGAAAACGGACAAGGAGAATTTGACTAGACATCATTGAACTGCTCTTTTGTTCTTGGTGATTTTGACGTTAGCATTGCTCGTATTACCCCTTCCCCCTTTTTTTACTCTTCATGAGGACACGACCCGATCGTGTTGACTTTAAAAGTTATTTCTGACGAGTTTACTTTAAATGGTCGCAAAGTTGAAAAAGAAGGACTTACTGTCTTCGTTTGTTCTAAACGTCTTTGGGTTGCTGTAATTCCCGTCGCCCTTGATTGTGGATGCCAACACACTGACATTGTAATGCATATCCTTTGTTAGGCCAGTCAGGTTTACCTGCCTTGTAGGAGCCTTAACTTTTGTCAAATAAATAGGCCCAGCAGATCCAGCCTCTGCTACTGCCTGATAGCTCACGTTGTAACTACGAATGATACCATTCTGTAAATCCGGCAAAACCTCATCCCACGTGACAAGAATGCTTGTTGATGTCGTACTGTTTACATCTACATTCCGAGGAGGACCACTGGGCTCTGAAAACAAGATAGGAAAAATGTTGATTATTATCTTCATAATGTGACATCACTGGAATGATGCCGAGTACATACAGAAGATATTTCATGACCACGCGAGGATACGAATTTATCTTCGGGATTGATATAAGATAAATCTGCATTCACAAGCGGGCACGTAATGTTTTGTTTCTCATACAACTCTTGATGGAATATATATATGTATTTATGTATATGTATGTGTATATATTTATGTATGAATGTATATGTATATGTATGTATGTATACATAAGTTAAAGAAAGGACGCATCGATTCTCTGTAACTCTCTCTCGCGAAACTCAGAGTTACAGAGAAACGATGCATCCTCTTCTTTAAGATAAAATATGGGTATTCCACAGGAAAGACTTGACAGTTATGATTCAAATTCCACAACCCACACAGGCAAGGAGACAAAGTTCAAATTCCCCACCCCTTTGGTCCGGACCACAGCCAAATGCCCATGGGTTGCACGTTGGAAGGGGGGGGGAGTTAACCTTAAACACTCGATTCTATATTCACTAAAGGCAATATGGATCAATATCAGTATCTGGGCAACTGCCCACCTACCCCATTTGAATTGTACCACGACATGAGCATACAGGAAAAATGTTCTTTTCATTTTCCTTATTTTCCCTTGTAATTTACATTATTATTTAATGTATGCATATTGTCAGAATAAAACGCAAATGTTAGTACGTTTGACGACGTAACTTTAACGTTTAAATCGATAAGTGGTGGAAATGTAAAGTTAAGACCCTAAACAAACATCGAACCAAACCCGAAAAAAAATCGATCACGTTCCCTCAACGATGGCCAGATTCGGAGTTCAACAAGTTTACACGAGTCGAGAAGAGCTACAAGAGACGTTTGTAGTGTATTTTGAAAACCCTGAGGGGTTTGGGGAAGGTGTTACGGACTTACACAACACCATAACATAATGCCTACTTTCGTCCTAGAAGGAAGGCATACTACGCACCAAAACAAAAATTAAAAACAAAAACACACAAAACAAATCAAAAACAATAATCAAAACACCATGCCTCGTTCGTCGTGTTCAAAAGTCTACAGGTAAGAATTCTTGAGGAGCGATGCTTTACATCCTCAGACAAACTTGACAGAACACAAACCTACTGCTTTCCGATACGATTTTATCTTTCATGAAATTAAAGATAATAAAAAATACAACGCGTAACACAGAAAATGTAAAAACAATTACCACACAAAAACGATTGTCAATGTAATAATGTGACAAAGGCAAATGGTTGTAGACAAAATTCAAAGCTTTTAAATAAAATAAAGAAACCATCCATATAATATGTGTACAAGCACCAACAGTGTACTTCAATGTAACGCCAATAGCATAGATGCCAAAAACAAACTTACTGTCTTCCAGTGTTTGCTTAACCTGGGTAACACTTAATGGACCATCACCGACTGCAGTAAATGCTAACACTCTGATGCTGTAGTTTGTAAACTCGTTCAGTCCCCCTATCGTCAGTGCGTTTTCGGTATTGACGACTTTCGTGACGTTTTGTCCGTTTGGTAATGCTCGATAAATTACTTTGTATCCTTTGATGATTCCATTTTGATCCTCGAATTTGACAGGAGCCCATGTTACTTTAATACTTGTAGATGTCACATCACCTAATGTGACTTGTTGTGGTGGGTCACTTGGCTCTGCAGACAAAGGAATATTGTCAGAAAGTCACGCACATTTTAGGACTTTCCCAGGAAAGATATAAAGTGTGTCAGCAACCTGTACAGAATACAGTCCACAGCCTTTTCATATTAGAGATTGCAAATGCGTCAATGAGCTGGGTAAATTTTATATTAGAGTTAAAATACTGTCACTGCACCCAATCGAAGTAGAAAAGAGACCGTCTTTGAAATTATTTTACCTTCAATTACCTTTCGCCAGAGGTCTGTACACCACAAGGGCCTGATAATGGTAGAGCCAATTTTCTAACATATGCTGATGCAATCTCGCTCTTGAGCCCCGATGCCTTTTAGGTCGGCTACATGGACATAGAGCTCTGTTTGAAAGGGTTTGCTCGAGTATTGTTGAAACCTGTGTCTTGATAATTATTTTTCATTTGGATTGTACCATCCCATCAGAAGACGGGAAAATGTTCTTCTCATTTTTTTAATTTTCCCTTTTAATTTACATTTCTCTTCAAAATATGTATTAGATATGTTCGGAGTAAAACGCAAATGTGAGAACGTTTGACGACGTAGCTTTTACCTTTAAATTGGTAAGTAGTCAAAGAGTAACGTTAAGACCTTAAACAAGCATCGAACTAAACCCGACAAAAGCAAAAGTAAATGCGAAGAAAACCAATCACGTTCTCTCAACGATGACCAGAGTCGGAGTTGAACCAGTTTACACGAGGCGAGACGCACTACAAGAGACGTTTGTAGTGCATTTTCAAAACCCTAAAGGATTATGGAGGGTGTTACGGACTTACACAACACCATAACACAATACCTACGGTCGTCTTAGAAGGAAGGAACTGTACGCACAAAAACAAAAACAAACGAAAGCAATAATCAAAACACTATGCCTCGTTTGTCGCGTTGAAGAGTCTACTAGCTAGAATTCTTGGGGAACTATGCTTTACATCTTAAACTTAACTTGACAGAACACAAACCCCATGCTTTCCGATACGGTTTTATCTTTCATGAAATTAAAGATAATAAAAAATACAACGCGTAACACAGAAAATGTAAAAACAATTACCACACAAAACCGTTTGTCAATGTAATAATGTGACAAAGGCAAATGGTTGTAGACAAAATTCAAAGCTTTTAAATAAAATAAGGAAAGCCGTCAATGTAATGTGTGTACAAGCAGCAACAGTGTATTTAAATGAAACATTAATAGCATAGATGCCAAACACAAACTTACTGTCTTCCAGTGTTTGCTTAACCTGGGCAACACTTAATGGACCATCACCGATTGCAGTAAATGCTAACACTCTGATGCTGTAGTTTGTAAACTCGTTCAGTCCCCCTATCGTCAGTGCGTTTTCGGTATCGGCGACTTTCGTGACGTTTGTTCCGTTTGTTAATGCTCGATAAATTACTTTGTATCCTTTGATGATTCCATTTTGATCCTCGAACTTGACAGGAGCCCATGTTACTTTAATACTTGTAGATGTCACATCACCTAATGTGACTTGTTGTGGTGGGTCACTTGGCTCTGCGGACAAAGGAACATTGTCAGAAAGTCACGCACTTTTTTTTTAACTTGCTTAAGAAAGATATACAGTGTATCAGCAACCTGTGCAGTAAGCAGTTGGCAGCCTTTTCATATTCGAATAAAGAATATGCAAAAAAAAAATTACCACACAAAAACTTCTGTCTAGGTAATAATGACAAAAATGTAATAGAGGCAAATTGTTGCAGATACAAGTCAAAGTTTTTAAAGAAAAAATTAGAAAAAAGCCGTCAATATAACGTGTTTACAGGCAGAAACAGTGTATTTCAATGAAACGTCAAAAGTATAGATGCCAAACACAAACTTACTGTCTTCCAGTGTTTGCTTAACCTGGGCAACACTTAATGGACCATCACCGATTGCAGTAAATGCTAACACTCTGATGCTGTAGTTTGTAAACTCATTCAGTCCCCCTATCGTCAGTGCTTTTTCGATATCGACGACTTTCGTGACGTTTTGTCCGTTTGGTAATGCTCGATAAATTACTTTGTATCCTTTGATGATTCCATTTTGATCCTCGAATTTGACAGGAGCCCATGTTACTTTAATACTTGTAGATGTCACATCACCTAATGTGACTTGTTGTGGTGGGCCGCTTGGCTCTGCAGACAAAGGAATAATGTCAAAAAGTCACGCACTTTTTTTTACTTTCCCAAGAAAGATATATAGTATATCAGCAACCTGAGCAGAAAGCAGTCGGCAGCCTTTTCATATCAGAGATTGCACATGCGTCAATGTGCTAATTACATTTTACATTACAGTTCAAATAGTGTCATTGTAACCAGTCGAAGTAGAAAAGAGACTGTCTTTGAAACATTTGTAACTTCAAATACCACCCTTCAGAGGTCTGCACTCTGCAATGGCCTGATAATTGTTGAGCCAATTTTCTGAAAAATGCTGATGTAATCTCGCTCTTGAGCCCCGATGCCTTTTAGGTCGGCTATATGGACATAGAGCTCTATTTGAAAGGATTTGTTTGAGTTTGCGTTGAAACTTGTGTCCTAATAATTAGTTTTTATTTAGTTTGTACCATCCAATCAGAAAACAGGAAATGTTCTTTTCACTTTCTATTTTCCCTTTCAATTAACATTTCTCTTCAAAGTATGTATTAGATATGTACGAAGTAAAACGCAAATGTGGGTAAGTTTGACGAAGTAGCTTTTACCTTTAAATCCATAAGTAGTGGAAAAGTAGAGATAACACCTTACATAAGCATCGAACTAAACTCGACAAAAACAAAATTAAATACAAAGAAAGCCGATCACGTTCTTTCAGTCGGAGCTAAACTAGTTTACACGCGTCGAGACAAGTCACAAGAGACGTTTGTAGTGTATTTTGAGAACCCTGAGGAGCTTGAGGAAGGTGTTGCGGACTAACACAACACCATAACATAATGCCTATGGTCGTCCTAGAAGGAAGACACAGTACGTAATAAATAAAAATAAAAACAAAAACAAACAAAACAAAAACAAACAAAACAAAAACAAACAAAACAAAAACAATGATCAAAATACCATGCCTAGTTCCTCGCGATTAAAAGTCTACTAGTAAGAATTCTTGATGAGCACTGCTTTACATCTCTAGATGTAACGACATGTACCTACTGCCTTCAGATGTGCTTTTATCTTTCTTGAAATTAAAGATAATAAAAATACGAGACAAAATTTACAAGATGTAAAAAAAACATATATTTCCACACAAAAACTTCTATCTATGTAATAATGTAACAAAGGCAAATTGTTGCAGATATAATTCAAAGCTTTTAAATAAAATAAAGAAACCATCCATATAATATGTGTACAAGCAGCAAGACTGTGCTTCAATGTAATGCAAATAGCATAGATGCTAAACACAAACTTACTGTCTTCCAGTGTTTGTTTAACCTGGGCAACACTTAATGGACCATCACCGATTGCAGTAAATGCTAACACTCTGATGCTGTAGTTTGTAAACTCGTTCAGTCCCCCTATCGTCAGTGCGTTTTCGGTATCGGCGACTTTCGTGACGTTTGTTCCGTTTGGTAATGCTCGATATATTACTTTGTATCCTTTGATGATTCCATTTTGATCCTCGAATTTGACAGGAGCCCATGTTACTTTAATACTTGTAGATGTCACATCACCTAATGTGACTTGTTGTGGTAGGCCGCTTGGCTCTGCGGAAAAAGGAATATTGTCAGAAAGTCACGCACTATTTTTGACTTTCTCAAGAAAGATATATAGTGTATCAGCAACCTGAGAAGAAAGCAGTCGGCAGCCATTTCTTATGAAAGATTGCACATACGTCGATGTGCTGAGTACATTTTATAGTACAGTTCAAATATTGTCATTGTAACTAACTGAAGTAAATCAAAGTGCTCTGTGAGCAAACTCGTGAATTTACACATGATTTTTTTGGATTATGTCTAATATTATCTGATTTAGGGAATTTTGTGGTTGATTGTCATATCTAGAGTACGAGCAGTAGTTCAGTGTTCGCTAATGTAGCAAAGAAACAAAGTAACGTTGGGATAAGAAGGCATTACAATTGAAATGATCATGCTATTACATTAGACAAGGGTGGATGATGTCATGTGTTTTAAACGTATATCATTTTTGTTTCTGGTTCAAAAGAAAAGGTTGGAAGTAAATGTGGGTGAAAAGTGAAATTTACTGTCTATCATTGTAAATATTAGAAAATCAAGGCAATACTGTCTCAATGAAAACATTAACAATTCCCTCTTTATCAAAAGAGACAAACGGGAACGAGTTTTGAGTGATATAACAAAGCCAAGACTGCCACCTTCATTTTGGATCTCCGCCTGGGTAGATTTTAGTCACGTGCTAGGCAACGTATAATCAAGAACAAGATAGAATTTCATTTCAGGCCAATTTATCAATTTTGTGGTGTATAATTTTCGCATTTTAGTACGTAATATTTATTTTGAATCTTCAAATTGTCTTGAATCTTAAAAGAAAATTGTTCTTTAAGAATTCACGGAAAATCGGTAGCTAAAATTGTTTGTTTAGGTGTTATTTGATTGTAGTGTTAATTTGTAATTTCGTCAGTCGCCGGCATCTTTAGTTGCTTCACACAGGAAAAACACACGATACGAAACGTAATGATCGATTTTGTCCTCAATCTCACGCCATAACAGAAAAAGCTTTTGAACATTTGTAAACTCCGAGCGCTTCTTAGTGAGTGATATTTTCAACGAATCTTCGGATTGTTTTCAAGTTCAAGGATTGTAAATTACAATTTTATGAAAAACGAAGGTTGTTCTGTTATTTCAGTGTGAAACCTTGCATGCCTGCCAGTCGCTGGCGTCGCTTGTTGAAACTAAAACGAAAAAACAAAACTCTCTTAAGATTATCATTGACTTCTTTTTCACCCCACCACTATTCTTAGCAACAAAGGTCGCCATTTCCTTTGTTTATTGCTCGCCAAAAATAATCAAATGCACTCAAAAGCCTAAAATCGAAAAAAAGTTTACAGGAATCGACCAATCGAGCGAGCGAACGAGCACTATTCTCCGCATCATATCTACAACTCGCTCCTGCGCATGCGCGCAATTCACGAGTTAAAAAGAGACCGTCTTCGATATATATGTACCTTAAAGTACCACTCGCCAGAGGTCTGTACACTATAAGGGCCTAATAAGGGACGAGCTAATTTTCGATCCACTGCTGATGCAGTCTCGCTTTTGAGCCCCGATGCCTTTTAGGTCGGCTACATGGACATACAGCTCTGTTTGAAAGGGTTTGCTTGAGTTTGCGTTGAAACCTGTGTCCTAATAGTTATTTTTCATTTGGATTGTACCATCCCATCAGAAGACGGGAAAATGTTCTTCTCATTTTTTTAATTTTCCCTTTTAATTTACATTTCTCTTCAAAATATGTATTAGATATGTTCGGAGTAAAACACAAATGTGAGAAAGTTTGACGACGTAGCTTTTACCTTTAAATTGGTAAGTAGTCAAAGAGTAACGTTAAGACCCTAAACAAGCATCGAACCAAAACCGACGAAAGCAAAAACAAATGCGAAGAAAATTGATCACGTTCCCTCAACGATGGCCAGAGTCGGAGCTGAACCAGTTTACGACTCAAGACGCGCAACAAGAGACATTTGTTGTGTATTTTGAAAACCCTGAGGGGTTTGAGGAAGGTGTTAGGGACTTACACAACACTATAACTTAATTCCTACCTGTCGTCCTAAGAGGAAGACACAGTACGCCCAGAAATATCAATAAAAACAAAAACAAAACAAAACAAACAAAAACAATGAACAAATCACCATGCCTCCTTCGTTATGTTCACAAGCTCTACTAGTAAGAAGTCTTGAGGAGCGATGCTTTACATCTTTAGGTGTAACGACATGTACCTAACGCCTTCCGATACGCTTTTATCTTTCATGAAAAAATACCAGGCAAAACATAAAAGATGCAAGAAAAATATCACACAAAAATTTCTCTCTATGAAAGAAGCCCCCCCCCCTTTTATTATGTAACAAAGGGAAATTATTGCAGATATAATTCAAAGTTTTTAAATAAAATAAGGAAAGCCGTCAATGTAATGTGTGTACAAGCAGCAACAGTGTATTTAAATGAAACATTAATAGCACAGATGCCAAACAAAAACTTACTGTCTTCCAGTGTTTGCTTAACCTGGGCAACACTTAATGGACCATCACCGATTGCAGTAAATGCTAACACTCTGATGCTGTAGTCTGTAAACTCGTTCAGTCCCCCTATCGTCAGTGCGTTTTCGGCATCGGCGACTTTCGTGACGTTTGTTCCGTTTGGTAATGCTCGATAAATTACTTTGTATCCTTTGATGATTCCATTTTGATCCTCGAATTTGACAGGAGCCCATGTTACTTTAATACTTGTAGATGTCACATCACCTAATGTGACTTGTTGAGGTGGGCCACTTGGCTCTGCGGAAAAAGGAATTCTGTTAGAAAGTCACGCCCTGTTTTTGACTTTCTCAAGAAAGATACACAGAGTATCAGCAACCTGAGCAGAAAGCAGTCGGCAGCCTTTTCTTATGAAAGATTGCACATGCGTCAATGTGCTAAGTACATTTTAAGTACAGTTCAAATTTTGTAATTGTAACCAACTGAGGTAAAAAAGAGACCGTCTTCGAAATATTTTTACCTTCAAGTATCACTCGCCAGAGGTCTGTACACTACAAGGGCCTAATAAGGGACGAGCTAATTTTCGATCCAATGCTGATGCAGTCTCGCTCTTGAGCCCCGATGCCTTTTAGGTCGGCTACATGGACATAGAGCTCTGTTTGAAAGGGTTTGCTTGAGTTTGCGCTGAAACCTGTGTCCTAATAATTATTTTTCATTTGGATTGTACCATCTCATCAGAAGACGGGAAAATGTTCTTCTCATTTTTTTAATTTTCCCTTTTAATTTACATTTCTCTTCAAAATATGTATTAGATATGTTCGGAGTAAAACGCAAATGTGAGAACGTTTGACGACGTAGCTTTTACCTTTAATTGGTAAGTAGTCAAAGAGTAACGTTAAGACCCTAAACAAGCATCGAACCAAACCCAACAAAAGCAAAATTAAAAATGAAGAAAACCGATCACGTTCCCTCGACGATGCCAGAGTCAGAGCTGAACCAGTTTACACGACTCAAGACGCGCAGCAAGAGACATTTGTAGTGTATTTTGAAAATCCTGAGGGGTTTGGGGAAGGTGTTACGGACTTACACAACACTATAACTTAATTCCTACCTGTCGTCCTTAGAGGAAGGCACAGTACGCCCAAAAATATCAATTGAAACAAAAACGAAACAAAACAAACAAAAACAATGAACAAATCATCGTGCCTCCTTCTTTATGTTCTCAAGTTCTACTAGTAAGAAGTCTTGAGGAGCGATGCTTTATATCTTTAGATGTAACGATATGTACCTACTACATCTGATGCGCTTTTATCTTCCATGAAAAAATACCAGGCAAAACATAAAAGATGCAAAAAAAATATCACACAAAAATTTCTCTCTATGAAAGAAGTCCCCCCCCCCCCCCTTAAAATGTAACGAAGGCAAATTATTGCAGATATAATTCAAAGTTTTTAAATAAAATAAGGAAAGCCGTCAATGTAATGTGTGTACAAGCAGCAACAGTGTATTTAAATGAAACATTAATAGCACAGATGCCAAACACAAACTTACTGTCTTCCAGTGTTTGCTTAACCTGGGCAACACTTAATGGACCATCACCGATTGCAGTAAATGCTAACACTCTGATGCTGTAGTTTGTAAACTCGTTCAGTCCCCCTATCGTCAGTGCGTTTTCGGTATTGACGACTTTCGTGACGTTTGTTCCGTTTGTTAATGCTCGATAAATTACTTTGTATCCTTTGATGATTCCATTTTGATCCTCGAATTTGACAGGAGCCCATGTTACTTTAATACTTGTAGATGTCACATCACCTAATGTAACTTGTTGTGGTGGGTCACTTGGCTCTGCGAAAAAGGAATAATGTCAGAAAGTCACGCCCTGTTTTTGACTTTCTCAAGAAAGATATACAGAGCATCAGCAACCTGAGCAGAAAGCAGTCTGCAGCCTTTTCTTATGAAAGATTGCACATGCATCGATGTGCTGAGTACATTTTATAGAACAGTTCAAATATTGTCGTTGTAACCAACTGAAGTAAAAAAGAAACCGTCTTCAAAATATTTGTACCTTCAAGTACCATTCGCCAGAGGTCTGTACACTACAAGGGCCTAATAAGGGACGAGCTAATTTTCGATCCAATGCTGATGCAGTCTCGTTTTTGAGCCCCGATGTCTTTCAGGTCGGCTACATGGACATAGAGCTCTGTTTGAAAGGGTTTGCTTAAGTTTGCGTTGAAACCTGTGTCTTGATAATTATTTTTCATTTGGATTGTACCATCCCATCAGAAGACGGGAAAATGTTCTTCTCATTTTTTTAATTTTCTCTTTTAACTTACATTTCTCTTCAAAATATGTATTAGATATGTTCGGAGTAAAACGCAAATGTGAGAACGTTTGACGACGTAGCTTTTACCTTTAAATTGGTAAGTAGTCAAAGAGTAACGTTAAGACCTTAAACAAGCATCGAACTAAACCCGACAAAAACAAAAGTAAATGCGAAGAAAACCGATCACGTTCCCTCAATGATGCCAGAATCGAAGCTGAACCAGTTTACATGACTCAAGACGCGCAGCAAGAGACATTTGTAGTGTATTTTGAAAACCCTGAGGGGTTTGGAGAAGGTGTTACGGACTTACACAACACTATAACTTAATTCCTACCTGTCGTCCTTAGAGGAAGGCACAGTACGCCCAAAAATATCAATTAAAACAAAAACGAAAAAAAACAAACAAAAACAATGAACAAATCACCGTGCCTCCTTCTTTATGTTCACAAGTTCTACTAGTAAGAATCCTTAAGGAGCCATGCTTTACATCTTTAGATGTAACGACATGTACCTACTGCCGTCCGATGCGCTTTTATCTTTCATGAAAAATACCAGGCAAACATAAAACATGCAAAAAAATTATCATACAAAAATTTCTCTCTATGTAAAAAGTCCACCCCCCCCCCCTCAATAATGTGACGAAGGCAAATTATTGCAGATATAATTCATATTTTTTTAATAAAATAAGGAAAGCCGTCAATGTAATGTGTGTACAAGCAGCAACACTGTACTTCAATGTAACGTTAATAGCATAGATGCCAAACACAAACTTACTGTCTTCTAGTGTCTGCTTAACCTGGGCAACACTTAATGGACCATCACCGATTGCAGTAAATGCTAACACTCTGATGCTGTAGTTTGTAAACTCGTTCAGTCCCCCTATTGTCAGTGCGTTTTCGGCATCGACGACTTTCGTGACGTTTGTTCCGTTTGTTAATGCTCGATATATTACTTTGTATCCTTTGATGATTCCATTTTGATCCTCGAACTTGACAGGAGCCCATGTTACTTTAATACTTGTAGATGTCACATCACCTAATGTGACTTGTTGTGGTGGGTCACTTGGCTCTGCGAAAAAGGAATAATGTCAGAAAGTCACGCCCTGTTTTTGACTTTCTCAAGAAAGATATACAGAGTATCAGCAACCTGAGCAGAAAGCAGTCAGCAGCCTTTACTTATGAAAGATTGCACATGCGTCAATGTGCTGAGTACATTTTATAGTATGGTTCAAATATTGTCATTGTAACCAAATGAAGTAAAAAAGAGACCGTCTTCGAAATATTTGTACCTTCAAGTACCACTCGCCAGATGTCTGTACACTACAAGGGCCTAATAAGGGAAGAGCTAATTTTCGATCCAATGCTGATGCAGTCTCGCTTTTGAGCCCCGATGCCTTTTAGGTCGGCTACATGGACATAGAGCTCTGCTTAAAAAAGATTTGCTTGGGTTTGCGCTGAAACCTGTGTCCTAATAATTATTTTTCATTTGGATTGTACCATCCCATCAGAAGACAGGAAAATGTTCTTCTAGTTTTCTTTATTTTCCCTCTTAATTTACATTTCTCATCAAAATATGTATTAGATATGTTCGGAGTAAAACGCAAATGTGAGAACGTTAATAGAATAGATGCCAAACACAAACTTACTGTCTTCCAGTGTTTGCTTAACCTGAGCAACACTTAATGGACCATCACCGACTGCAGTAAATGCTAACACTCTGATGCTGTAGTTTGTAAACTCGTTCAGTCCCCCTATTGTCAGTGCGTTTTCGGCATCGGCGACTTTCGTGACGTTTGTTCCGTTTGGTAATGCTCGATATATTACTTTGTATCCTTTGATGATTCCATTTTGATCCTCGAACTTGACAGGAGCCCATGTTACATTAATACTTGTAGATGTCACATCACCTAATGTGACTTGTTGTGGTGGGTCACTTGGCTCTGCGAAAAAGGAAAAATGTCAGAAAGTCACGCCCTGTTTTTGACTTTCTCAAGAAAGATATACAGAGTATCAGCAACCTGAGCAGAAAGCAGTCGGCAGCCTTTACTTATGAAAGATTGCACATGCGTCAATGTGCTGAGTACATTTTATAGTACAGTTCAAATATTGTCATTGTAACCAAATGAAGTAAAAAAGAGACCGTCTTCGAAATATTTGTACCTTCAAGTATCACTCGCCAGAGGTCTGTACACTACAAGGGCCTAATAAGGGAAGAGCTAATTTTCGATCCAATGCTGATGCAGTCTCGCTTTTGAGCCCCGATGCCTTTTAGGTCGGCTACATGGACATAGAGCTCTGCTTAAAAGGATTTGCTTGGGTTTGCGCTGAAACCTGTGTCCTAATAAGTATTTTTCATTTGGATTGTACCATCCCATCAGAAGACAGGAAAATGTTCTTCTAGTTTTCTTTATTTTCCCTCTTAATTTACATTTCTCATCAAAATATGTATTAGATATGTTCGGAGTAAAACGCAAATGTGAGAACGTTAATAGAATAGATGCCAAACACAAACTTACTGTCTTCCAGTGTTTGCTTAACCTGAGCAACACTTAATGGACCATCACCGACTGCAGTAAATGCTAACACTCTGATGCTGTAGTTTGTAAACTCGTTCAGTCCCCCTATTGTCAGTGCGTTTTCGGCATCGGCGACTTTCGTGACGTTTGTTCCGTTTGGTAATGCTCGATATATTACTTTGTATCCTTTGATGATTCCATTTTGATCCTCGAACTTGACAGGAGCCCATGTTACATTAATACTTGTAGATGTCACATCACCTAATGTGACTTGTTGTGGTGGGTCACTTGGCTCTGCGAAAAAGGAAAAATGTCAGAAAGTCACGCCCTGTTTTTGACTTTCTCAAGAAAGATATACAGAGTATCAGCAACCTGAGCAGAAAGCAGTCGGCAGCCTTTACTTATGAAAGATTGCACCTGCGTCAATGTGCTGAGTACATTTTATAGTACAGTTCAAATATTGTCATTGTAACCAAATGAAGTAAAAAAGAGACCGTCTTCGAAATATTTGTACCTTCAAGTACCACTCGCCAGATGTCTGTACACTACAAGGGCCTAATAAGGGACGAGCTAATTTTCGATCCAATGCTGATGCAGTCTCGCTTTTGAGCCCCGATGCCTTTTAGGTCGGCTACATGGACATAGAGCTCTGCTTAAAAGGATTTGCTTGGGTTTGCGCTGAAACCTGTGTCCTAATAAGTATTTTTCATTTGGATTGTACCATCCCATCAGAAGACAGGAAAATGTTCTTCTAGTTTTCTTTATTTTCCCTCTTAATTTACATTTCTCATCAAAATATGTATTAGATATGTTCGGAGTAACGCAAATGTGAGAACGTTAATAGAATAGATGCCAAACACAAACTTACTGTCTTCCAGTGTTTGCTTAACCTGAGCAACACTTAATGGACCATCACCGACTGCAGTAAATGCTAACACTCTGATGCTGTAGTTTGTAAACTCGTTCAGTCCCCCTATTGTCAGTGCGTTTTCGGCATCGGCGACTTTCGTGACGTTTGTTCCGTTTGGTAATGCTCGATAAATTACTTTGTATCCTTTGATGATTCCATTTTGATCCTCGAACTTGACAGGAGCCCATGTTACTTTAATACTTGTAGATGTCACATCACCTAATGTGACTTGTTGTGGTAGGCCACTTGGCTCTGTGGACAAAGGAATATTGTCAGAAAGTCACGCACTATTTTTACTTTCTTAAGAAAGATATAATGTATCAGCAACCCGAACAGAAAATCTTAGCAGAAAACAGTCGGCAGCCTTTTCATTTTAGAGACTGCACATGCGTCAGCGGGTTTACGGTCAAGTCGCCCGAAGTCATGTCGCCCGAAACCAGAGTCGTGTTGCCCCGAAATTCATAGTCATGTCGCCCGAAATTTTATCAACTGTTTAAACTTGAAGAAAAGTAACATCTTAAGTAAATCGCAAGTAATAAACTTATAAAATGTTGACTCGTGAAACGCCGGGTGTTCGTTTCGCTGTCGTTTGATATCACAGATATAGTAATCCTAAAATAGAACACGAAAAAAAAATAGCAATATCAGTTACAGTATGGTTCTAACTGTTGTTGTTTTATCTGCGGAAGCATTCTGCTTCAGACGAAGGTTCACATCACCACGATTGGAACATTGGAAAACGCCGCCATCTTGAATACTACGCGTGCTCAAGAATCATCACATGGTTGCCAAGCAAGATTGTGACGTAAATTCAGACACACATTAATACAAACATGTTTATTGCTAACATCTAAACCAAATTACACGCGAGGACGTGTGGTTGGTCGATACCAGTCCCGCACATACGATGCTGCCAAAAGCCGCAATCGTCGCACTGAAGGGCTTGCTGGCGTGGTCGAACTTCATTTCCGCACTCGATACAGGGATGAAGGCTCACTGTATAATTCTTTTGCGTACGCTTAACGATCTCGTGTTTCAGCAAGCTGATTATCTCGGAATGAGGTGCTGTTATTAATTTACCCTCTTTATATATGGTGAACCGGATCAAAATTTACGTGCGACCGGCCGAGGAAACAAGGAACAACTGAACAAGTTGCAATAATTTATGCCGCGTCTGATCCTAAGGGGAATGATGCCAACACACTTTGTTCGCGTGGTTAACAATAAACAAAAGAAAACCGCTGTAAAAGTTTCAGGTTGTTTTTTTATACGATAAATCAAACTAAGAGAACTTGACGTATTTTTCTGATATGTGTGACAAATTCTGATAACTGAAAGTGTTCCGCTTATAATTACTAGAATCAGTACTGAAGAATGAGCAGTTTAGTTCATAGCAATGAACAACGCTGAAATGAACAACGATATTTGAGTCTTCGTTGAACTTCATGTTTGCATAGGTTAGCGGACCAAAACATTTTACGAGTCAACATTTTACGAGTTTATTCCTTAGGATTGTTACTTTTCTTCAAGATTAAACACACAATAAAATTTCGGGCGACATGACTTAGGATTTCGGGCGACACGACTATGAATTTCGGGCAACATGACTCTGGTTCCGGGCGACATGACTTCGGCGAGATGACTTTCAGGCGACTTGACCGGTTACCCGTCAGCTTGCCGGGTACATTTTATATTACAGTTCAAATATTGTCATTGTAATCAACCGAAGTAAAAAAGGAACTGTCTCAAATATTTGTAACTTCAAGTACCACTCACTAAAGGTCTTCACACTACAAGGGCCTCATAAAGGACGAGCTAATTTTCGATCAAATGCTGATGCAATCTCGCTCTTAAGCCTTTTAGGTCGGCTACCTGGACACAGGGCTCTGTTTGAATTGTTGAATATTAGACAGGAAAATGTTATTTTCATTTTCTTTATTTTCCCTTTTAATTCACATTTCTCTTCAATCTATTGTATTAGATACGTTCGGAGCAAAACGCAAATGTAAGTACGTTTAACGACGTAGCTTTTAACTTTAAATTGGTAAGCAGTCGAAAAGTAACGTTAAGAGCCTAAACAGGCATCGAACCAAACCCGACAAAATCAAAAGTGAAAGCGAAGAAAACCGATTACGTTCCCTCAACGGTGGCCAGAGTTGGAGCTGAACCAGTTTACACGAGTTGAGACGCGCTACAAAAGACGTTTGTAGTGTATTTTGAGAACCCTGAGGGGTTTGGTTAAGGTATTACGGACCTACACAACACCATACCATAATACCTACGGTCGCCGTGGAGGAAAGGCACAGTACGCACAAAAACAAAAATAAAAATAAAAAAAAGCAAAACAAAACAACAATAATAATTAAAACGCCATGCGTCTTTCTTCGTGTTCAAAAGTCTACTTGTAAGAATTCTTGAGGAGCGATGCTTTAAAGCTTTCAATAATCTAGAGAGGACATATAGCTACTGTGTTCCGCCACGCTTTTATCTTTCATGAAATTAGAGAGAATTAAAAGTAAAAGGCACACTATAAAAGATTTCAAAAAAATCACCACACAAAAACTGCTGTCTATACTGTATGTCATAATGTAACAAAAGCAAATTGTTGCAAATTGTTAAACATTTTTTAAAGAAAATAAAGAAAGCCGTCAATATAATGTGTAAACAGGCAGCAACAGTGTATTTCAAAGTAACATTAACGGCAGAGATGTCAAACACAAACTTACTGTCTTCCAGTGTTTGCTTAACCTGGGCAACACTTAATGGACCATCACCGACTGCAGTAAATGCTAACACTCTGATGCTGTAGTTTGTAAACTCGTTCAGTCTCTCTAGCGTCAGAGTTTGTTCCCCGGTCTGATCCTGATTCTCCATAGTGATATTGAGGAACTCTGTAACGTCGTTTCCGTTTGGTAATGCTCGATAAATTACTTTGTATCCCTTGATGATTCCATTTCGATCCTTGGACTTGACAGGAGCCCATGTTACTTTAATACTTGTAGATGTCACATCACCTAATGTGACTTGTTCTGGTGGGCCACTTGGCTCTATGGACGAAGGAATATTGTCAGAAAGTCACGTTCTTTTTTTGACTTTCTCGAAAAAAGATATACAGTGTATCAGCAACCTCAGCAAATAAACAGTCGTCAGCCTCTTCATATTATAGATTGTACAGTGTCAATATGGTGGGTACATTTTATATTACAGTTCAAATATTGTAACTGCAACCAACCGAAGTAAAAATATACCGTTTTTGATATATTTTTAACTTCAAAATACCACCTGTTAGAGTTCTGCTCACTACAAGGGCCTGACAAGTGATGAGCCGATTTTCTAACAAATGCTGATGCAATCACGCTCTTGAGCCCCGATGCCTTTTTGGTTTGCTACATGGACGCAGAATTCTGTTAGAGAGGGTTTGTTTAAGTTTGTGCGGAAGCCGAAAAGGGGCAATCCAAAAATATTATGCAAATTCGATAAAAATATTAAGACTCGAATCGACAAATCGCTTTTGAAAAGTTTGTCAAATCGAGAAAACAATTTCAAATCCTGATTTAATTCATAGATCCACATATAACTTTCATGAAAATCGAAAATATTTTACAATCCAAGAATCTTTCCAAGAATCTTTCCAAAATCCAGAAAATTTTCGCAAATCGAGAAAAACATTTTGTCACGTGACACTTGCGCCAGTAGTCGGGACTTTGTCACGATACAGCACATTGTGTCACTTGGTTGCACTAGGTCGACTTGGAGTCACTACGCGAACGGGCTAAACTATACCATGTGTGTTGCGATGTTCTGCCAGAAATGTGGAAAAGAATTTGTGAGCAATGAGCTATTCTGCCCTCAATGTGGAACATTAAAGAAGCCCGAACATACACAAAAGCCAAAGGGTCACAATTGTTTAGTGCCTTCTATCACAACCTTTCACCCGGCAGTTAAAAATTTAAAACAAATAAATATTGATGGTTCATTGGAGTCTGATACCCAATCAGCCATTGCTGAAAACAATTTCTGCAAAACCTTCGATCATCCCTTACAAAAGGGAAAACCCCTTAAAGACATGCTTGTGAGAGCAAAAATATAATTTGAAGGCGATGATGCGACGCGACCACAAAAGCCACACGGGGAGGGCGCGTCGTTCTGTCTTCATCTTCATTCTCGCGGCCGGGCGCAAGTGCCATGTGAAAAAGCGATTTGTTCAAAAAAGATATCGATTCTTCATATTTTTTCGGATCTGCAAAATATTTTTGAATTGTCTCCTTTTAGCTTTGTAAGTTTGCGATAAAACTTGTGTCTGATCGATCATTTTCATTTTGATTGTGTCATCCAACCAGAAAGGAAAACTTGTATCTTACCACAAATGGCAGTTACGTCGCAATCTGACAGGCAAATTTGCTGCTGTCGATAAGAGACACCGCTGCTCGCGTCAACGCGTCACGCAATGGTCACACACTGAAAAATCGTTTTATTTGTTGTCGGTATTGTAGGGCGATACTTATGCTGCCAAAATGAAAAGGAACGCAATCGTTGCGAAAGTGAAACTTTATCGGAATATAATTGACAAGTTAGCCTTAAATGAAACTTCTGCGTCAGAAACCTTATAATTGTAACACCCCTTCCAAACAATACATGTAATGGTAATTGAGCTGAGTGGAGTGCAATTTGGCCTGAAATCATACGCCCCTTCGCCTCCTTTCTCTCAGTTTTGAGAATGGCGTGTTCAGCCATAAAAGAAAAGTATCAATAAAAGAAACACAAGGCTACGAGCAGTCCATTGACAATAATTCACGCTAGGTTGTACAGCAAATGAAGATTGTCTGAGATTGTACCAAAAATAATAATAATAATAATAAAAAAATCAAACAAAATAAATAATGAAATAAATAAAAGTTATAAAAAATATATGTATAGTAACACTTACCATCCTGGTTGGTAGTCTTTTCCATCAAAGCGCTTAACTTACTGACACCTTTGCTGTTAAACGCCTGCATGGCAAACTCGTATGTAGTGTGTTTATTTAGTGGTTCCACCAAAAGGGATGTCGCTCCGGGTTCATCAATAGTTTTATTTTCCCAAGGTGGAGTGCTTTTAGCCCGGTGCAAAACGTAATAGCCTAAGATGGCACCTCTAGCTTTGTCTTTACTCAGCATCTGGGTTGTAAAGTTAACAAAACTTTAAATCGATGACCACAACTTCTCAGTACGTGCAATGGTTAAGATAGTGCATTATAACAATAAAAACCTTTAGATTAAAGGCTTAGTTTTTTTTAATTTCTATCTTCCTATTTTTTTATTAAAAGTTACATTAATTTTACAAACACATTCCGAGTCCCGTGAGTTTTTGTGTCAGTTCACGCGATTTCAAAGACCTTAGCCATATATACACTGTAGGCGCGTGGTCTTATGATATGTATTTTCAGTAATTTAAAGAGTTCCCGATGTTTGATTGCTGTACCCGCATACAGACTATAATGCAGCACAGAATATGCAAATGTAAATGTACTTTACATGCAGCTTAACGATGCAATCAAAGAGGAAGTACCGAATTCAACATATTACATTTAACATTTAATGCAAAATTTTGTAGTATTTAATGTTTGTCTTGACAAAAAAGTTATGTGAACAAGTAACTCAGGTTTGAAACTCTTCCCTTCTTGATGAAAAACGACTCATAAGTATTCTAGGCATAGAAAAATTCATTTGAGGTTACATGCAATATCTGGTAATTACCTGCCAGGAAACATTCACAGCAGTTGAGTTTAGAACAGTCACAACAAAAGTTGGAGCCTCGCTTGGCACTGCAATAAGGAATTAAATATTTTGTTTTCCATGAATATATGTCGACGTGTAGCAAAAAAACATTACAGCACTAAAAGAAATGTTTTACAGGCGCTCAATTAACTCTTACGGATCTTCTTTTGATCTTCTTCAAGAGAGTCACAGATAGCCTGAATTGGAATGGAATTAGTGATTTAAAACAACACAAGCAATATTTGTTATATCAAAACAGACATAACATTTATGTAATATTTATATTCATTGCATCCGTTTTCAAATCACCAGTGATCCTTGCAATTCAATTGGCTTGATTAGTACAATTTATTCACTAATAGCACCTTTTTATGCTCTAAATCGCATACTTTTTTCCTCAGCTAATGAAACGGCCTTACTAAAACACAACAACCAATCAGATTTCAAGGCTCGTTTAAAGAAACCAATCAAATTGCGGTAAAATGAAAGACAACTTCTGCAACTTTTTACAAACCAGCCAATGCTGGACCAATGGACAGATTAACTAATCCTATATTTGAGCGACTGAATTTGCGATTTCGAAATAGATGTACAGTAATAAAATAGTGACTAAATTTCACGTTGTAAAAATTTGGTTTGAAGTCATACTTGTGATTCCAAATCAAACTCGCGCTGCGCGCTTGTTCGATTTTGAAATCACGCATATGATTTTAGACTAACGAAACTGCGCGACAATTGGTACAATAACCATTATAAATCAGGTCACTTCAGAAGAGAATCAGTAAATATCAGATGATTAACAGAAACAAATACAGGGTACAACAACAAAAAAATATATAACTTGTAAAGTAACTTCTACAAATTTTCCAATACTACAGTGTAAGGTCCAATCCCCTGCCACGTTCTTGTGGTAAATATGTGGCTTTTATTCATAGCTCTTTTTGTACAAATTAAAAAAAAAGGAGAGAGTAAGCAGCATACCTTCTTCGTCTGTGGTAACATTCAGAATAGGGCTGTTGTTACTTCTGCCAATTTTGTTTGTCGCGAACACCCTAATATTGTACGTTGTCCAAGGAAAAAGACCTAAAAGAGAGGCAGTTGTGGGGGAACTCGAAACCACACAGGCACTGCTCGAAAGTGATCCTTGACAATCAGTATCATTAAAGTACTGATTATCTTCACTGATCTCCACTGTGTAGTTCTTAATGGCACTATTTCCATAAAAACCAGCTTTCCAAGAGATATTCACCACCCGAGAGCCTTCAAAATCAACCGTCAACGTATGTGGTGGGTCTGGTACCACTGTGGAATTAAATAACACTTCAGTATTCATCTCACCACTCAGATAGATGAAGAGTTTTAAAAATGTTCTACATTGGACAAGTTCTACGTTAATGATACTAGAAAAATGAGCTCATCTCCTCTAATTATTTGGATAAAACCACGTTGTATGATTATCTTTCCCATAGAACTGCAGAAATGGATACCCAATCATACTCTCAGATGGAAAGAGGTGCTGGTCTTGGTCAATGACCAACAGTAAGCCATGAGTGGAAGCTGACCATTTTCATCTTAAATCCAATAAAACAACAGCCCTCCATACTGTAGTCTCCTTCTCAGTCCCTGTTTGGTCTTGTTAGGCAATGTACTCTCTCTCCCACCAACATGTTGTGTGACAAGACCAAACAATGACTTTGAAGTAGACTGTCCAAGCAGTGGCAGTCTTAATTGCCACAGACAGTTGAAAATGAACAAAAAACAAAAAAAATCAATAAACTGGCAGCAAATGTGGCTTAGTTGAGGACCTGAGTTGGGCCAACACAAAGAAAGCCATAATGTGTACATTACTTGGTGTAACTATGGTTAAAAGATATAAAAAAGAGACTTGTATACAGATATAGTTCATGTATAGCTGCAGTTATTAATATTTGTTGTTTCTTTCCAAGTCAGCTTAATTTAACTCTTACAAAATTAGATCATAGATCACATTATAGTTACTGATGTGACACTGTGTGTGAGATGTGCTGTTGCTTGTCCACATTTTTTTGGTTTTTCTCTGTTTACTGGCAGAATTTACCTTCTTTTTTTTCTTAAGGGGGGGGGGGGGGGGTAAAAAGAAGGGGAAAAGAACCCTTTCAGAAGTTTAGGCTGTCCTTTATCCCTCTAACCAGTAAGAGTGATTGTAATCTAATTCCTCCAAATAATTTTATTATCCCTTAATCACACAATAAGGTAACAAGAATAAGGGAAAGATTAGCAGCTTTCATTCATTAGGGAAATTCTCCTTGTCAGTGCCAATAGAAAATGTATAGAGAACAGTATGGAGAATGTGCATACTGATGTTAGGGGGAAAGGGTTAAAGACAGTTGAGCTTGGAGCTGAATTTCCTCCTTGAGGAGTTTTAAAAATAAAAAAAAATAAAAAAGAAAATGGAACCAGTTTCAAAATAAGTCAACAAAGTTAATAAAAAAATGAAGAAGCCATTCACCGTTTAACTTCCAGAAGTGATTAACATGTTACTTCTCCCTATAATAACCATATGTTATCCAGCAAGCAGGTGATAAGAATACTCAAACTTATTGGGGAAAAGTTGTTATCTTGATCTAACACCAAATTCTCCCAGTTACTTTACAAGGAAATATGTAGCAGCTAGAGGGAAGAATTAACAATCAGATCATGGAAGTTAACTGGACTCTAAACAACCATCCTAAAGAGAGGAGAATCTGCATAAAATACTGTACACAGTGATGAGATCAAATAATAGTACAAAATATCATAATTTATAATATACATCATCGAGAAAAACATACCTTGTATAAGAACTGAAGTTATATTTGAGGAATTGCCGACAGCATTTGTGACAAAGCAGGTGTAATTTCCCTCATCATTCCTTGTACTTGATGAAATTAAAAGGTGTGATTGACTTTCAGTGAATTCTGTAATATTCACCAATCCATTACCAATTCCACTATCATTCCTAGCTATCACACTTCCATCTTTAACCCATTGTACCTCCGACACTGGTGGCGAAGCATCATACTGGCACATCAGGTAGATCTGTTTGTTTATTTCAACATACTTTTTTTCACTGCCACTGATTTTGACATCTGCTCTAACTGTAATCATAAGGATTGTTCAAGTTAGTCACCACAAAATGTGAACACTATTTGAAATATTTCTTTGAATTATGTCATATATTATTGAACAATTTATTGTGTAGTATCCTTATGTATTTCTAATTATTGCTTGTAAATGTATATTGATGAGCCCACAAGGAAAAACACCAAATCAAACCACGCTTTAGGTTATCTACCTATATCATCCAAATGTTTTATCTAAAATGCATCTCATATAATGCAACAAAAGCAAAACAAATTGAGAAGTGGTTTGTGACCAGTCTTGCACTTTGCTTACTTCAGATTGGCTCATGAGACATCAATTTGTCACACAAAATTTCAAAACATTTCAAAGTGAAATTTTAGTTTAGGTCCTTGTTCTCAAATCCTTGTGTTAACACATGACATGCCCAAAACAAAAGGTTATGTGGTTAAGGTGAGAGAATGGCAATAAAACCTCTGTTGAGTACATGTGCACTTAAAACCTGCAATAACTCTTTAACTCCCAACATCTGTTTCTTAATTCTCCCTTCTGGCTACAACACAGTTCTTTGTAAATTACATGTGGTTGCAAGAATTTGGTTTTAGATCAAGATAAAAACTTCTGCCAATAAGTATTAGTTTTCTCTTATAAACTTATTTGTTGAATAACATATTCATACTGAAGGGAGAAGTTACATGTTAATCACTTAGCAGAAACTGTGAACAATATCAAGCAGACACTACAAGTTCCTTTGGGTGTCTTCTGAGCAGACACTTATATGTATAAGGGTGTCAGGTACCTGATGTGCTAACTTACCAAAGATTTCACCTAACCAATAGTTTACTAGTAAGCATGCTTTGACATAAAGATCTCATATATTTGCAATTCAGTCTGAAAAATAATACTCACAGTTGACTGTCAGTTTTCCTGGAGCTGAAGTGGTGGTATTCACACTGTTATTTGCCACACATCTATATTGGCCTTCATCTCCTCGCACAATATTGGTAATTGTCAAACTTGAAGTGTTTCCCTTAAAGTCAGAAACAATAATCCTTTGATTTTCTGATATATCAATTCCATCTTTAGTCCATTTCACATCTGGTGTAGGATTTCCATAAACTGTGCAGTCCAGAGTTAAGTTAACATTTTGCTCTTCTATTACTGTCACATTCTGTGGGCTGCTGATAAATTCAGGTGGAACTAGAAAAAAGAGAAGATGTCTGAGTATAATAAGGAAATTTTGATATATATAGTAAGTGTAGCATTCAATAAGGCCATGAAAATACTTATAACTAAATACTGATTTAAATTTATTTCAGCTTCATCCAGAGAAATGGCTTAGTTTCATCTAGGATTCCTTCATATGGTGATCTCTTGTAAAGGTCATCCTTTGTTGATTTGAGCCTACCTCCATGGAAACTTTTCTTTCCAGTCTTCACTTATTTTAATAACCTCTCCTAATTTTTTGGCGATATATGGCCTTCAGCTCTTTCTTTGAAGGAATAAAGTGACCTTGCAGTTATATAATTCATGATAGGTTGGACGACAACCAATAAACACCTTGTTTTTATAGACTGACCAGTCTTATTTGTACAAGTGTAATGATCCTAAGTTACAAGTGCATTAAATTGTGTTTCATCACTAGTGGCAAGAGAGTAGAGGGTGGTAAAGGGTTTATATCTGACATGTTAGCATACCCAAAATTAATACCTATTGCATGAATTCCAAAGCAATTTGATTTGAAGTGATGTATTGCACTAAACACTGTTTAAAGTATAGATAACACTTGAAAAATTCTAAAATTTGTACATGCAACAGGATCCAGGCCCTCCCCTTTCTCCCCCCCTCCCCTCCTGTACCTCCATTTGTTCCCCTCATAGTATTAGGCTTTAACCCTTTACCCCCTAACATCAGTATACATATTCTCCACACTATTCACTGTACGTTTCCCAAGGTGCTGACAAAGAGAATTTGTTTGATAATCAAGAGCTGCTTCTATTGTTGATCATTTCCTCTTTATTCTCATGACCTTAATGTTTGATTCAAGGGTAATATTGTAAGGAGAAATTAGATGCTGGTCAATCTTAGGGGTTAAAGGGTTAACAAAGCCTTTTGCAGTGTTCTCCAGAGATTGTTATAGTATCAAGACAGAAAAATCTCAAACTGACAAAAGTTAAAATCTATTTCAGATCAAGACAAGTATTTCACAACTCTGTTGGACTGTTGATTAGCTGTTGTGATTAAGAATCAAAAAGCTTGCACAAGGACCACCATTTTTGATCTCAATGGAAATATCCTCACCTACCAGTGTATAGCTGATATGAGCACAGGCACAGGCACATAAATATTAATAACAAATTAATTGGCAAAAGAGAGTTATGAAAATCATGTACTTAATTTTCTCTCAACAAGCACTACTACATTGAAAAGACAATTTTAGAACACAAAAATAAAAACTTGGTGCTGATCTTTTTTGAACATATTACAAAGTGATTTCTCACAACATCACAGACATTGAGGATTGATAATTAACTCACTAACTCAGTGTATGAACAGTTGCCAAGTTTACAATCTTTAAAAGTGATCCATTCCAAAGAGAATTGAGCATGTACTACTTCGAACTAAACTACTATTTTGGCATCAAGAGGCTAAAGAATTGTTGTGGAGAGGTGAAAAAACTAACAATTTCTGATTTTTATCGACTTCTGGCCATGTTTTGAAAGCCATTACCGACCAACTGCATGATAATGAATATTGCGTAAATGACGGTGACAGACACTCAGGCTGTCAGACAACTGGGTGATCGTTCCTCATTCTATCAGTTAAAGGGTATACAGTGCTGCTATTAAATCTAGCGCTTTGAGAGGAAAGACAGAACAACTAAATATAATAACTTCCTCAACTTGACAGTGGAACTGTGAACAAGAAACAGTTCCAATTTGCGTTGCGTGTTCCAAGGTCGTTTATAAACAAACCAGCCGCTAAATATAGTTGTTTCAGAACACCAACGCTCGATGGCAACTTATATTTTCAAAATAAAGTCACCAGTCACGTCCCATCGAGGAAAATTATCCACGTAACATATGCGTAACCCAAATCAAGAGGAAGTGCAAATAGTTTAAAAATATTCGAAATACTTTCGAGTCATAATTGGTGTTTAACTGGCACCTGTGTGTAAAATAAGCTTGTATGTACTAAAGTTTGCGAAATTTTTTGGTATCTCCGTTATGCAAACGAAGTTTACGTTTGGTGAGTAAAGCAATGAATTCGATTAAACTTTGTTGAAGCGGATTTATGTCGAAGCCATAATTACACAAGAAAAACGAAACATTCGAATTAAATTGCAATATCGAAATATTATGCCGAAGAAAATCGACCAAAACTTTGCATTTCAACAAATTTAACTTAAAAAGCTTCTCCTCTCACACATAAGAGAACTAATTCCCATCATTACGTTAGTATTTAACGTGAAAATTCAATGCGCGGCCGGAGCAAACACCTCGTACACAGATTAGGTTAAGTCAACGTAAATGATTTCCGCTTCCAAATCTTACAAACATTTCTGTCTTCAAAAGAAGAAAAATCACTTTTACCTCCTTGGACTGATGAATAAGACACTAACAGCAGAATGACGAAGAACCAATGATAGAGACGTTCTCTGAACGTAAAAATTCCGGCTTGAAATTCGTCCATAGTTAAGAAGCACAGTACGATCGAAGCCGCTGTTTAGAATATTTGATCGTACCCTACCCCCCTAAGAAGATCAACTGAAAATTTTGCTGCGGTTGATTAGGTCACGACCTTGAAATAACTAATAATAAACTTGTCTGCTCTATATTACCATACAAGTCAAAAATTGTCTTTCCACTTTTAAAAAAGACCGCTTTCGACTTCCGCAAGTCGCAATATTCGGGGATTTTTTTCTTATTAAAGGAGGAAGAAGAAAGAATCAGCCAAAAAATGGCTAAGCTCTGTTAATTATTTCTAAGGTTACAAAAGCAATATCATCACAAAGAAAATTCGAGAACGTGCGTGACGTAAAAAATAGCAACTCCTTTGTGTTTTCACTAATGTGAAGAGGTTGAAATACCAAAACAATTACGTTTTAAAAACAACTAATCCAAACCAACTGTAGTTATTTTTAATGATAAAGGGATTTTGTAAGTTACTTACATTGTACATTTAGATCTCCAGGAGATGATGTTATGTTGCCAACACTATTAATAATCACACATCTGTATTGTCCCGAATCCGATCGATGAACATCTCTGATTGTCAAACTGTTATTGTTGTTCAGTGACGACGCTGTTAGTTGTAGATTTGTTGTTGTGTTCAGTTTTTCCTCGTTCTTCGTCCAAGTGACTCTTGGTGAAGGATTTCCATCTACCGTGCAACTAAACACAACATCTTCTCCCTCAACTATGGTGACATCCTTCGGATTTTCCACGATTTCAGGTGCAACTTGGAATTTAAAAACATAAGTGTTACGCTCTGTTAACTCAAATCAGTGAATATCACAAGCTACCGGCTTATTCCTTTGCATATCTCAAAGTCCTCGTCATTTTTTCCATTTTTTTAGTTTTTTCAAAACATGACTTTTTACCAGTGAAAGACTATAGGGATATTTCAATTCTTAGTACTATTTTTTTCATACTTATCTTGTGTATATTTCATCATCTAACTAACGATAAATGAGAAAACGTGATTTGTTATTTCTGCTAGGACCTAGGAATGCTTTGTCATTAGTGATAATGGGCGATGTTTAACGAAAAGTTCTAACATCTATGCCGTCCTTGTCGACATTCAGATGAAGCTGACAAGATTGATGGCACTACAATCGACCAAGAAATTGCCGGAAATTACCCAAATGCGGGACCAAACGAGAAAAAAAAATTACGCAACAGGGAATTGAAACAACAAGCCAGATATTTGTTTACGACTACTGGGCGCGTACATTCAACTTTCGGTCCTGGACAACTAATTTCCATTTTCAAAGTTTGCAAAATTTTTGTGAAAATTCGAAACACAAAGATAAACATTTTGTTTTTTTGCATAAGTTGCGACACCAATGGTATCATAAATTTTCTTAGTGTTCAGTGCTCATAAGTAATCGTTTGTGGTATAAAAAAATGTCTGATTTATACTTGACATTAACTCAGTTTAAGACTAAATGGTGATTCCTAAGGTTGTTGCTTTCAACTCCGCGGAACCCATCGCTGCTTCCCCCTTCACATTCACTTGTGCCAAATACCTTTTAAATCCTATTAACTGTACAGAATTTCTCCTTCCAAATTAGGTAAAACAGAAAAGAATTACTGGAGCACTTACACTGTACGTCGACTTTTGCAGGATTTGAGAGATCATTTCCAAGGCCGTTCCTGGCAACACATCTGTAATTTCCGCTTTCCGATCTGTTAATACTCGCTATAAACAGTGTCTCGTTGTCTCCTGAAAAAGGGATCCCTTGGTTGTTATTTATAGGAGATCCATCTTTGGTCCATGATAGTGTTGGTGGTGGATTTCCGGTCGCGTTACAAAATAAGGTCATGGTGAGTCCTTCTTCTACTGTAACGTTCTTAGGATGCGTAATAATTTCAGGCCGGTCTATAAAAAAAAAAAAAAAATTACTACTAAAATGAATAGATAAATAAACCAGAAGCATAACCTTAAGCAGTTCTACAATCGATCAAGTAATTTTTTCATTCCCTTTTTTTTGTGACAAATAAATCCCTAAACGTTCCTTTAAGCAAGAGAATTCCAAAGAATTTCTAGAAAAGCCCACTCTCTTCTTCTGCCAGTTCGTTCATCCATTCCTAAGAGAGTTATATCTTATTTAAGAGACCTATCTTATTTAATGGGTAAACTAGAAACAGCTTGTCGTTCACTCAAACAGAATCAGGCCCTATCTGGCCTCTAGAGGCAACGTATCTGATTTGTAAAAGGTAATGCAGGTAATTGTCTTTCCATCTCTAGGATTACGAGAGACTGTTTGGACCCCTATTTTAGAATGTTGTAACACAACCCTGAAATTTCTATTACACCCAATTCTGTTTATTTATTTAATTTTTTTCGTTCAACTACATTTCTCTTGACCCAAAGTTGGTCTATACCTTATCGATAACGCTAAAAAAAGTTAGGTCTTTGAGATTGGGTATAGCTCGACTATAATACGATTTCATGACCTAGAAAAGCAAACTTATTCCGTACTTACAAAGCACGTTTATCACAGAGGGGTGAGAAGTGTCATTTCCGACCCTGTTTTTCACTAAACATCGGTAATCTCCACTGTCTCCTCTTTTCACATTTGTTATTGTCAATTCTTGAGAGTCGTTGGACAAACTGATCCTGGAGTTCTCGTTTGCTGTTATGACAGATCCATCAAACGTCCAGGATATGTGCAGTATAGGGCTTCCTGTAGCGTTGCAATACAACTTGACGGTGTCTCCTTCTTCAGGGGCAGCACTTTTTGGCTGAGTAAGGATGGAAGGCTTTACTGTATTGGGGAAAACAGAAAGAAACTAAGTCTGAAGCACTCCACTATGTTTTCAATGTTGTAAACAGTCTACATTTCCGCTACATTAATCATTGAAGAAATTTCTCATAGACTTCATAGGAAGTCACGAGGTGCTTTAAGATTATGCAACCCTGGAAAAATTAAAAGAAATAGTAACATTTCTGCTCTGATCAAACCTAAAGTAAAATATTTTACTTTTCTGAGGTGTACATTATGTATATTCACCCATGCCCCGGTGTCGGGACAAATTACAATTTGTCACACAGAATAGAAGAAAAAAAACATCCTTCATCTTAAAAATGTTTAAAAGTTTATGGGCAACGGAAACGGTTACAGGCAATGATTATTGGTAATTCCAGTAGGTTGTAACCGTCTCTGAGAGTAGCTTATCATCTATCTCATTAAAAATTGGGATGTCCCAGCACACATCAAGAAGTCCCCGTTACCAATAAAGTAACTCGGAATTCCTGCGCACACCTGCGTACACAGCTGCCTATCTCTTTAATATGCACTTTATAGACAGCCCTAAAGCCTCGTGCGAAATCTTGCTCTCGGTATCCGGTGATCTCACATTTCTTTTAATTAGACCTTAAAAACTGTGTTCATTTCTTCGACGTCTGTGTGGAGAAATCCCAGCTTATGGCTGTCCTACCCTAAAACACGGGTTAATGAGAATTTGTCAACAGCTCTTACACACCTTCGACAATGATAGATGTCGAGTCTGATGAACTGTTAACCATATTTGTGACATTGCAAGTGTAATTCCCACTATCAGCCACGATAGCTGTGCTGATCGACAACTGTATGAGGCTCTCATTGAAGTGCAGAATATTCAATCGGGAGTTGTTGATCACTTTCGTGGAGTTTGTTGAAATCACCTCTCCATCTTTTATCCATTGCACCTCAGTCACAGGCGGTAGGGCCTTGTGCCGACATGTTACCTTGATATCGTCGCCCTTAGCCACAATCTTCTCCTTATCACCATCAACTGTAACTTCTGGATCAACTAAAATGTGATTTAATGATTGTAATTGTATCATCATCATGGGCTTTTATTTATTTATTTTTTATCTTATGTGTATAGATGATATAACTTTCCGAGCATAATTGGTATCATATGAAAATCATACACTAGAAGTTATGAGTCTGCAAATTCTAATAAGAGGTTTTCTGGATAATGTCGAATTTGTGAAAATAATATACATGTGGACTGAAAGGTTTATGAAGGAACAAGAACAAGAAATGGAGCAGCAAAGAGAGAAAATATGTCAATTACAGAGTAAAATTTCAGTGGATAATATTGGTGTATTGGCGCCAGCGGCCAACATCTACATTCATCCATCGAAGTACAAAATAACTTTTTAAATTAATTAACCGAGTAGTTAAAGACAAATCCAGAGCAAATTCGCAAACCACAAAGATTTTTAGGGTTTGTAAAAATTAATAACCTGAATTACTTATGGACAACACTTAGAAAAAAAAAACCAACCAACAAACCAAATAAAAGAATATTCCACACTCGCACGTTTCACAGAAAAACTACTGTTAGACTTACAATGTACTGTTAGGGTTGCTGAAGATGAATTCACAGTATCCAAACTGTTATTAGCAACACATTTGTATTGTCCTGCATCCGATTGTTGAACATTTGATATGATCAATCGGTGGTTTCCATCATTGGAAGAGACTCTAAGTCGCTCATGTTTAGCCACATTCAATTCCACTCCATTTTTTTCCCAAGCAACATCGGGTTTAGGGTACCCTGCTACTACGCAATTGAACTCGGCAGTTTGTCCTTCCACTTCCGTGGTATCCCTTGGAGATTGGGAGATTTCAGGGGCAACTATCAATATAAATAATAAAAAATAAATTATGTTTCCTACAAAATCAGACATAATTTACTAAATGTAGTGCGATATGGTGGTTAGAGCGCTGTATCACATAAGAAAGCAAATGAAACCGACTTTCCTAAACCATTCTTTACCAACGATGAATTTTAAGTATACAACTATTTATATTTTGATCGATCCATATTTTTTAGTCGTGTCGTAAACCATAGTTGAACTCACATCGGACAGTCACTATGGCAGCATTGGAGGTAGCATTTCCAACCTTGTTGCTCGCCACACATCGGTATGCTCCGTTGTCTTTCCTGCTCACATTCCTTATTGTCAAATGCTCTTTGTCTGTTGACAAACGGATCCGTACGTCTTCATTTGGATTTATAGAAGATCCATTTTTCGTCCATGATATTGTCAAAGAGCTTCCAGTAGCGTTGCAAAAGAAAGTCAAGTTCTCTCCTTCTTTGACCGGATCAGCTTGTGGGTGCGTCTCGATAGCAGGCGTCACTGTAGAAATGCAAGAAAGTATTTTAAACTTATGAAGTTTGTCTATCATTCGTTTTTTTCCGTATCCAAACAGTTTAAATAGGTGTTCTTGAGCTGGTTCCTAAGCACATAACTAAGAACTAGTTGGGGTCTGAAATATAGGAATGTCAAGATCGAGCTCCTCGTCTCGGTCCTTAACGACCAGGAGGCAAACAAACGAACAAACTAAAAAACAACAACAACAAAACAAAACAAATACTAAAGCAAAAACAAAGTCCAACAAAAACAAACAAACAAACGAATAAATAAACAATACAAATCTCTTGGGTAGCTGATTTTTTTATCCTAAATGAGATAACTAACGCCGAGTGATTGCTTTGGGAAATTGTATTTTTGTGTTTATTCATAACGGAGCATACCTTGAACAATAATCAATGTCCCATTCGAGGAACTACCAACAACATTAGTGACATTACAAGTATAATTTCCAGCATCTTCTAAGGAAACTGTGGTGATCAACAACTGAGCTTGGCTTTCATTATGATGTGAAATAGTCGCTCTTGACCCATTTGAGGGAACGCTGAGGGTTGATGCAATCACATTCCCATTATTTAGCCACTGCACTTCAGACGCGGGAGGCAAGGCGTGAAACCTGCATGTGAGCTGTAAATCTGTGCTGTTGGCTACATAATGTATTTGATCTCCGTCAATTGTCACCTCTGGTGCAACTGAAATTTAATACAATTTTATAAAATCATTTTTCTTTAATTTTTACAGTTAGAGTTAAATACGGAATAACGGTAATTTAGCTACGTCCTTTATAAACAGATGAACTGAGAAGGAGGAAAGGAGGATATCAGAGCTGGAAGGTGAATTTGACGATACTGTAAAAATATGTTTCCTTTAATGCTCAACACATATCTTTACAGAATCGCCATCCAAAACTCAGATGTAAACTTATTTTGGTCCGTTTTAAAATCCTTAGGAATGTACCACCAAAGGTTGACTGGCTTTACAAAAACCTGTATCTATGGTATTTGAGGACAACAACGCTAAAGACAACAGTTTGTCCTTCTATTTTCGTGGTATCAATTGGAGGTTCGGAGATTTCAGGCCCAACTGATATATTAAAAAACATAAAAAAATGAATAAACACACATTAGAATTCCAATTCGAAGCAATATCAAACGTATTTCACAAAATATTGCACCACTTCCTGCTTCAAATGAAGGACTGTGTCCTTTAATAACCATGCAGCTGTGATTTGAATAAAAGCTAAGCGACCAAAACAAATCAACCTTTTTATTTTAACACTCAAAATATCAACGCTTATATAAACACGTCTGCAATCATCAACAACAGTGATTGAATTTTTCTCAACAAACAAAACAACAAATAGGTTACAATTCTGCTTTTCAAGGATTACTTCCTTCCGATAAAGTAACACCCTTTGCCATTTACTAAGCTTAAGCCGGCGGTTGCAAAAAAATTGGGCGTAAAGAAGACTCGAATCCATAACCCTGAAATGCATGTACAGCACCACAACTTCTGGGAAACTAGGCATCATGCAAAATGAGAGTAAATGATCCTCATGAAAATCAGCTGTTTGTTCGATTTGGAAGAACTCTGCTGTGCAACAATAGAGTGATAGTTAAGAAAGATTTTCAAAACAGGTTAACTACCCTTGAAGGTTAAATATATACACGCTTCTCAGGCCAAACATATCTTTTCAGTAAATTGACATTTCGCAACAGCTCGTAACCACACTTGTACTCACATTGGACATTTACTATGGCAGCATTGGAGGTAGCACTTCCAACCTCGTTGCTTGCCACACACTGGTAGGCTCCGTTGTCTTTCCTGCTCACATTAACTATTGTCAGCTGTACGTTGTCTCTTGACAAAAGGATTCTCGAATCTTCACTGGGATTTATACCAGATCCATTTTTTTTCCATGATATCCTCAAAGAGCTCCCAGAAGCGTTGCAAAATAGAGTCAAGTTTTCTCTCTCTTTGACCGGACTGGCTTTTGGGTCCTGCTCTATAGATGGTATCACTGCAAAATCAAAAGAGGTCATACGTAAACGTAAAATCTTCTTGTTAGCTCTAAAGCAGATTACTATGTTACAAATTTTCTCTTGCAGGTCTCCACTTAGGCCAGTTACTGCGTTTTATGACTTAATTCCCATCCCTCCTCTGACTGAACGAACGTTGGCGTCTAAACATGCACAACTGTTTTTGTTTTTTCTCCCAAGGATGTTGAGTGAGCTTTTTTTTCTTATTTACATGAGAATAAAATTTTTCGGCCAAACATGTTACTTGCAACACATGTGAGAAGTAGAGGGTCTCAATGGATCAATTGTTAACGGCCGATAGCATTAGCCTTTAGACGTAAAAATTATCGAATTTTAATTGTTAGTCGGAAAAAGATTAGGCTTTGAAAAATTTCTGGTGATCACTGTGGATAGAAAATGAAGTTTAGCCGTAAATTGACCAAAATTTTAACCATTAGCCGTAAAAGCCAACACCCTATTGAGACTCTGGAAGGACCGTAAGGTCTCAGAGGAACACGCACAGAATGGTCTTTCAGTGTGTCAATTCACGAGTCAAATTTTGGCCACAAGCTTTTAAAAGATTTGAGCCTGGTATAAAACAGTTCCTCGACTTCACATCGAACTTCTGCTTTTGGTCACTTTCGGCCAAATTTTAAAATTAAATTTTTTTTTGAACGCGTAAATCAAGGCAAATTTTGTTTGACTGATCAAACAAATTTGATGCTCATTTTGACGAGAGAATTTTTTTGTGGCAAAAATAAACTCGTGTAATTGTGTTTACATAGAACTGCTGGGCTGGCTTTTCCTTCCACAGGATAAGATTTTAAACGAACAAAAAATTTAACCAGGAACACTGAGAGAAATAATGCCGCAGATATGTTGTACAGGAAGTAATGAACATCGTATACATACCTTGAATAACAATCGACGTCGAATCTGTTGTATCAGTTACATTATTTGTAACATTGCAGGTGTAATTTCCAGAATCCTGTAAGGAAGCTGAGGTGATTGAAAGCTGTGATAGACTTTCATTATAAAAGATGTTAGTAACTCTTGATCCATTGTTAGTCACAGTGGCATTTATGGTAATCACATCTTTTATCCACTGCACCTCAGACACAGGCGGTGAAGCGTTATACCGACAGATCAACGTGAAGCTCTCGCCTTTAGCTATAAACTGCTCTTGGTTACCATCAATTGCAACTTCGGGCTCATCTGAAATTCAAATCAAACTCTTAGGTCAAAGTGATGTTTTTCAAAGCTGTTGTTCTTTTGAGTGAACAAACGCTTGCGATGGAGACTACGGTGGTATGAAATCAAAGATTCAAAATGTCACTTCATTATTCAATTCACAGGGCGAGCAGGAATCAAACGGTTGGGAAAGAAACAACAGAGGCCTCTGAAGTCTTTGAGTTTTGATCCGAAAATTAAATTAAATCTCTTGACTCGACCACAGACTCGCCAGCTCAAAATAAACGAGTTCCCTGTTTTCCTCCCATAAATGATGGTGTAGTAAAAATCTTTCATATTCGAATTAAAATGAATGACTCGCTTTGTTATTTAACCCTTTAACTCCTAGAAGTGACAAGCATGTAACCTCTCTCCATAAAATCAAGGCATTATTCAGAGGTTTAAAAGTGCAACACAGCTGATTTGATCATCAAACACTCGATGTTTATCTCACGTTCGTGCCTAAAAATTGAAAACGCACATTTAGGGAACGGGCAGTGGGTTCAATAATTGCCGGCAAAGGAGAGCAGTAAAAAAAAAAAAAAGTTTTCCCACTGTGCTTTTCATTTCTTTATCAAAATAATAGCAAAATTATGAAAAATGTCCGTCTACGTGTAATTTAGATAAATTAACTCAAATATACAAACAGTGAAAGCAAGCAGCTTGCAAGAAGTTCAGGTTTTGCCGTTTTAGCGTAATAGTCGTGGTTAGCCTCTCTATTTTGATATCTTCTTGTTGCCTTTTCCGCCCTCTTAAAAAATAAATGAGTTTAAATAGCGTGACAGTGCCTTAAGTAGACCCACGGGAAGTTTACACAAATCAAAGTGGCATATTTTGCATCTCCTTCACGCTCGATTGCCTTTGCATTTGCAGTTGTCTTGGCGTCTAAATCATTTCACGTTCAATATCCAAATAAACATTATCTTTACTGGGTGCTTTCTACCTGCTTATGTAATAATCTTAGCTCCAGTTCATTATTTCCTTAAGTTGTATCATCTAGTCATTTGAAGACGTGTTGATTTGTAAGGAGAGAGAGTACAGGTTGATCAACTCTAGCAGTGAAAGGATCTGGAAAGTTTACCGAATGTTGCTCAGTGAAATTCATCGGATATTGCAGAAAGCATTTAAATGAATAAATTACACAGCATAAAAGAATGACAAAAAAAAAAGACAAAAACGAAACTGCTGTACTTATCGCTTACGTCACGGTCATGTCTAAGTCAATTTGCCGTAGATCTTAATTACTAGTCGTGACAATTACAATTACGGCTTTCGATTGTTGATCAAAACTAAATCTTAACATAGCAAGGTTGGGTAAAGATTAAAAACCGAATGTTTCAATGAGGAAAATAGGCGAATGAACCACGCACGACTTTCGAAAGGCCTTGAAAGTGTGTTACGGTTTAAACGACACGCACAATAGTTTTTTTCCCAAAGCTTTCCAAAAGAAACTTTAGATTTACCAATTCATTAAGGAAAGTTCTCTTACCCTTAATAACTGCCCTATAATAGTTTTCAACAGAAAAAGCCAGCCTTTGAGGTAAAAAGAATTGACAAACTTCATCATCCGTAAGAGCTGAAATTCAAAATTCCTTGGGGTCATTCAATCGTGAACAGCTGAGCTCTAGTTACACCAAACAATAAAATATGCCTGATTCAACTTGTTAACAATTCTCAATTTTTACTCCACTTTTTGCTTAAGAATTTAGATTGAATATACCTAACCATCATAAGTCGAATTAATTGTTTGTTATGATTCGAATGTATGTGAAAACCTGAAGCTGACACGAGCCCCTTTCAAACGTATTAACTAATCGATCTCGCTTAGCTCACTGCTTGAGTGCAAATTATCGTCTTTCGATTTATGAAGAGCAAATCGAATAAACCAGAGGCGCAAAGGAAACTTAACACACGTCTTTACATAAAACAAATTCACTTAATCGCGGGACAAGTGTAAGCTCACAGTGCACCCGGAAGTTTTGTCATAAATCAAGGAAAACTTGTTAATTGAAACTGATATCGGTCGAAAATGAGCTGGCATTATAAACTTACATATATAAGAGATTAAAAAAGTGCCCCGGATTGGCTGGTAAGGCCTAAAATCTAGAGATCTTGTATGTTTGCATATCACTACGACACGGACGTGTCACAGCCTGAACTGACAAACTAGAATGTACTCGCATAGCTGAGGCAACTAACCTTGATGTGTAAGAGGTACAGCAATTAAAAGAAGGAAAGCTATTCTAACAACCATTTCAGCATCAAACTGTCGCGTGTTCCTTCCGTTTAAAGAGCATAGTCAATTTATCGCTTTGGGCAAATTTAAATGCAATGGTATGCAAATTTGCCAAGCAACCGATTAAAGGCAAATTGACAGACATGACGAGTCAATCAAATCGACAAAATTTTTGAGGTCAAGGCCGATCATAAATATTCAGTAACTCAGAATATAAAAAGAGACGATACTAAGTCACTTAGGATTGTCTTGATTTTGAAATTTGTACGGCGAAGTACACAAGATAGGCGAATGCTTCTGATTACAGACAGTCAGGGAGTTTTATGTACTGAGGTCGCAGACTCCAAGTGGAATAATTTATCGCTATATCACGTTACCCAAATGGAAACGTTCGTCTTGAGTTAGCATGGTGAAATGTTTCAGTCGAAACTGTAACAAAGAGAGAGTAAACATTGGTTCGCAGTTATCGTAATATGTTCCCAGTGACTAACTTTCTTATTATCTATAGGCAAAACAAACAAAACATTCCATATCTAAGAGTCGCTATTCTTTTTGAAAACAAACAGAATTATCTTTATGACAACAGCAGCTTTGCGGTCTGCCGTCAGAGGTTTTACAATCGGATATGATCAATATCTCAAGAGGGGATATTAATGGAAATATCACGAGTAAATTTCGGGCAGCTATCAAAAACCAATGTTTCGTAAGGTCAGTAAATTCTGAAAACTGCAAGCTCGTGGACAACTTGCACATTAGCAAAATATATAGTAAACACAAAAACTAGTATCAATAAATTTCTTGAGGAATCTCAAAGCCTGCAGCCTAACTGAGTTAACGAAAAACTTTACAAATTCTAAAAAATGAACAAAGTACATGAACAGACATTCGTCGATAGAAATCACGTCAATCGATTCCTTTTACCTCTGTCTTGCTTACTCTTTCAAGTGATATTTCAATCCTTAAAAAAATGATTGATTTAATTAATTTTTCCGTCGTGATTCAAAATATACTCCAAATACTCCTTGCAAGTCAACTGTGTGAGCGAGCCTTTACCATTTGACGCGCAAAAAGGTAGACCAAGCACAAGAAGGAAAAGATTCCAAACATCGATAAACAAATTGAAATAGAATGTTCTTTTCTTGGAACTTGCCAGTAGTTATGAAAATGCAATCTCAATTTGTTTAGAGCACTGAATAATCACTAGTTTTTGTGGAAACAAAGCACCACGGCATGTTAGAGAGCTACAGCTCCTCAATATTTTAGAAAATACAATTTGCTTACATTGCACCTCCAGTGTGGCTGCATATAAGGTATTATTTCTAAGGCTGTTTTCAGCGACACATCGGTATGGCGATTGGAGGAATTGTGGGTTGTATGTGGGTTTATATGCTGAAAATGGAGCTACTCTATTCAGGCCTTATTTTCACCACTGCTCAAGTAGTGTTCGTTACTGCGAAGATCGCTTTCATATTCACGCCTTTATCCGCAGTTCAAATATATGACTTTCGTATATTCACAGTCGTTTAAGAATAACTTAGTTCAATGAAAGGTGCTCTTTGATACCGTGGGAATTAACAGTGCCGATTTTACAGATAAAAATTTATTCTATTGTTTTGCGGCTTCCCGAACTGTCTAGATGCGGAGAAAGGCCGCAAACCGCCATATGCTGTTTAGAATGATAAGGGAGATTTAAGTGTCTAGCGATTGCTTCGGATACGTCCTCGTCATTTCATTCTACTGCGCGGACGAGTTTTGCACCAGGTTGGTCATTGGTTTGAAATGAACCTCTGACCAAAAAGTTGCCTATGCTGTTTTTGTCACGTTTGAATGAAATTAGCGAATTAGTAATTTTAAGTTTTTAAAGAATGATAGATTTAACTGCTTCGTTATGAGGGTGAAATGTGAGAGTGAACGGGATGCGATCAGTATTTTCCTTCGCAGCCGTTTGTAGTGCTGACTGTCGATCAATTCGTTAGGCGCAGTGGTGGCCTGTTTGAATGACAGAAACAGAATAACCACGTTTATCGATCAAAAATTGGCACATTGCCTCTGATTATTCGGAGAAATCAGAGTCGTCACTACATAAACGACAAAGTCTGAGAACTGTGAAGAAGGTGTGGCAGTTTGGGGCCTTTCCCCAACTATAGGCAGTTCAATAAGCCGCAAAACTCTAGAATAAAAATCATCTTTCAAATCGGCACTCTTAATCCGTACGGTATCAACGAGCGCTTTTCATTCAACTCAGTCATTTTTATTTTCTCTTCACCATATTCCCACTAACAGCGTAGCTCCATTTCCAGCATGTAAACCCACCCATAGTTCATAATTCCTCCAATCGCTCTTTTTGTAATGCTTTGACAAAAAATAAGTGATGGAGGTTTGGGGATCTTTGGAGCCGCCTCAAGTTTGGGATAATTTAATGTGGTGGTGATGAGTTGGTGAGGGTCTGATGGGGATGGGTGGGATTTTTTTATGTGGGGGGGAAGGGGGGGGTTTGGTGGGTTCAGGTGACGGAGTGGGTATCAATCGTAAGGGAGGGGGGTGGTGGTGACGAATTAGTGTGCCAATGGCCGACATAAACATTCATCCATCGAGGTACTATATAACATTTTGAATTAAGTCGCTAAGTAGTGAAAGTCAAATCCAGAGCATATTCGCATACCACAGAAATTAGTAAGGTCTGTAAAAGAATGATCTTATGGTAGCCTGCGTGTAGCCATACCCTTCACCCCCCCGAGATTGTGAAATGGAAGCGTGGGAACGTCTACGAAAACCTGACACTAAACTTGTTCTATGATGTCATTCTTGTGCAAGAAAACATATAATGGCTTTTAATTAGGTAACCCTCTTTGTCGATTCTTTCTTGAATTCTGAATGGCTAGAGTTGGTGGTTTTCTTTCAAAATTACGATCAAGCTGGTGATCAGAGTGCTTTCACGGTCGACTTTACGAATAAGGGAGACCTACGACGAGGTTTGAAGACCATTTTCCGCGACTTTTGAGATAGAGACATTTTAAGAAGAACAGCAGACAACCATAGATGTGTTTTTAAAGATTACGACGTCTCCGTTTCGTTTCTAATTGGCTATGGAAAATCTTCAATATATCAAGCCGCGCCAGATATCGATCGCCTCTCTTCTCTACAAGAAACCGTTCACTACATTTATTGTGCCGCCCGTTAAAGCTCTCATGGAAGACCAGGTGCTCTTTCTCAATGGTCTTGCGCCAAGAGGATTGTCCGCCTTCAACTTTCGGTCTCTTTGCGAACGGTGCTGCGAAGCTAATAAATTAAAACTAGTTGTTTCTTGCAGCGATTTTTTTCTACTGACAAGGTCGCCCTTTATTCACACGTACAGCGTAGTTATCTTTTAAAGAAATCCGTAAAACCTTGAGATTCTGCGGCAATGATCCAACTTTCTTAGACGACCGTGGCACTGAAAAACCGCTTAAACATTTAAATCTGGTTTCGTAAGCACGATGCCAATCGAACAACGTCCTGTTCTTACTCTACACCAAATATCACCGAATATTTTTCTATATCCTTAAAGCAAAGTATATAATTGAAGGCGGACACTGAATTGCAAATTTGCCCGAAACTATGGAAAATGAATTCATTTGAATTGTTGTTTACTTCGATTACCTTTCTCGCTAGCACGCAAAAAATAATAACAAGTTACACCATTTTGCATAGATTATAATGACGCCATAGAACGCGATTAGTGTCAGTTTTCTTAGACACTTCCGTTTCACCTTGCGGAAGAGGGTACGGCTCAATTAAACAAAACAAAACAAATAAAGGAAGATTCAACACTCGCAAGCTTCACTGAAAAAGTTCTCTTAGACTTACAATGCACTGTTAGGGTCGCTGGAGATGAAGTCACAGTATCCAAACTGTTATTAGCCACACATCTGTATTGACCTGCATCTAATTGCTGGACATTTGATATAGTCAATTGGTGGTTTCCATCATTGAAAGATATATTAAGTCGCGCATCTGCAGCCACATTCAATTCCGCTTCATTCTTTGTCCAAGCAGCATCAGGTGTAGGGTATCCTGCTACTATGCAATTGAACACAGCAGTTTGTCCTTCCACTTCCGTGGTATCACGTGGAGATTGGGAGATTTCAGGAGCAACTGTAAATATAAATAATAAAAATTACATTATGAGTCTTTACAAAATCAGACATAATTTACAAGATGTAGTGCGACCTGTTGGTTAGAGCACTGTATCAAATAAGAAAACAAATGAAACCGACGTTCCTTAAAAATTTTTTTACCGAAGATGAATGTTAAATATACAACAATTTATATCTAAGTCGTATCGTAAAGCATAGTTAAACTCACATCGAACAGTCACTATGGCGGCATTGGAGGTAGCATCCCCAACATTGTTGCTCGCAACACACCGGTATGCTCCGTTGTCTTTTCTGCTCACGTTCGTTATTGCCAGCTGCTCGTTGTCTGTTGAAAAACGCATCCATACATCATCTGAATTTATAGCAGATCCATTTTTCGTCCATGATATTGTCAAAGAGCTTCCTGTAGCGTTGCAAAAGAGAGTCAAGTTCTCTCCTTCTTTGACCGGATCAGCCTGTGGGTGCGTCTCAATGGCAGGCGTCACTGTAGAAATGCAAACAAGTTTTTTAAACTTATGAAGTTTATCTATTATTAGTTTTTTTCCGTATCCAAACAGGTTATATAAATTTTCTCGAGCCGGTTCCAACCCACATAACTAGGCACCAGTTGGAGTCCAAAGTGTAGGAATGTAAAGCACTATATCTTTTCGCCAAAGACTAAACCAATAATGACGATGCCACTATTTTAACATCAGTGCGACATTTTACAGAGGGTTTGCCAGGAAGACTCGATGCATGTTATTTTCTGAGTCAGATTGAGGTCAGAGGGATTGCAAAAAATATGATTTTTACACAACTCAAAGGCTCCTTGACCTTAAAGATCGAGCTCTTCGTCTCGATCCTTAACGACCAAGAAAACCGAAAGCAAATACCAAAGCAAAAATCCAGCAAAAACAAACAAACCAACCAACGAATAAACAAATAATGCAAATCTCTTCAGTGGATAGGTGATTTTTGATCCTAAATGAGATAATTAACGCCGAATGATTGCTTTGGGAAATTGTATTTTTGTGTTCATTCGTAACAGAACATACCTTGAACAGTAATCGATGTCCAATTCAAGGAACTACCACCAACATTTGTGACATTACAAGTATAATTTCCAGCATCTTCTAGGGAAATTGTGGTGATTAACAACTGAGCTTGGCTTTCATTATGATGTGGAATAGTCGCTCTTGGCCCATTTGAGGGAACAGTGAGGGTTGATGCAATCATGTTCCCATCATTTAGCCACTGCACTTCAGACGCGGGAGGCAAGGCGTTAAACCTGCACGTTAGCAGTAAATTTGTGCTGTTGGCTACATAATGTATTTGATCTCCGTCAATTGTCACCTCTGGTGCAACTGAAATTTAAGAAAATGTTGTAAAACCACTTTTCCTTAATACTCAATTTTACAGTTAGAGTTAGATGCGAAATAACAGTATCTTGCCTACGTCCTTTATAAACAGATGAACTGAGAAGGAAGAAAAGAGGATATGTGAGCTGAAGGCGACTGAGGAAGACTCGCACGATCAATTATCACCCAGATGTCAACTCATTTTGGTCCGTTTTAAAATCCTTAGCAATGTACCACCAGAGGTTGACTGGCTTTAAAAAAACCTGTATAATATGTTATTTGAGGACAACAACGCAAAAGACACAATTAAACATTCAGTACTCCAATACTTCAAAGATAAACCACTGTTAGACTCACATTGCACTGTAAGAGTCGAAGGAGATGACTCTGAGGTCTGCAAACTGTTTTTAGCGACACATCTATATTGTCCTGCATCTGACTTTTGAACATCTGTTATTTTCAAAGTGTGATTTCCGTCCTTGGAAGAGACACTTAGTCGTAAATTTGCTGTTACATTTAATTCGACGCCATTCTTTGTCCAAGCAACCGCAGGTGTAGGGTATCCAGCCACCATGCAACTGAATACAATAGTCTGTCCTTCCATTTTCGTGTTATCAATTGGAGGTTCGGAGATTTCAGGCCCAACTGATATATAAAAAAAGCATAACAAAATGAATAAATAAACGCATAAGAATTGCAAGTCACTGTAATATTAAACGTATTCACAAAATATTGCACCACTTGTCACTTTAAGTCAAGGATAGTGTACTTCCATAACTATGCAGCTGTGATCTAAGTTAAAGCTAAGTGAACAACAAAAAATCAACCTTTTTCCTTCAACACTCAAAACATCAACGCCTACATAAACAGGTCTGCAATCATCAACAATAGTGATTGTTTTTTTCTAAACTAACAAACCAACAAATAATTTGCAATTTTGCTTTAAGGATTATTTCGTTCCGATAAAGTAACAACCGTTGCCATTTATTCAGTCTAAGTTGGCAGTTGCAAAAATATCGGGCGTAAAAATTGGGCGTTAAAAATATTCGAATCCAGAAGCCCAAAATGCTTATACAGCACCCCAACCTCTAGAAAACTAAGCATCATGCAAAATGAGAGTAAAAAATCCTCATGACAATCAGCTGCTTGTTCGATTTGAAAGAACTCTGCTGTGGCACATTAAAGTCAAAGTAAAGAAATATTTGCCCAAACAGGTCAATCACCCTTGAAGGTTAAATATTTACATATACACATATACATATTAAATACATATTAAATATATTTGTCGCTTCTCAGGCCAAACATATGTTTTCAGTAAATTGACATTTCGCAACAACTCGTTAAACCATAATTGTACTCACATTGAACATTTACTATGGCAGCATTGGAGGTAGCAACTCCAACCTCGTTGCTCGCCACACACTGGTAGGCTCCCCTGTCTGTTTTTCTCACATTAACTATTGTCAGCTGTACGTTTTCTCTTGACAAAAGGATTCTCGAATCCTCGCTGGAATTTACATCAGATCCATTTTTTTCCCATGATATCCTCAAAGAGCTTCCAGAAGCGTTGCAAAATAGAGTCAAGTTTTCTCCCTCTTTGATCGGACTGGCTTTTGGGTCCTGCTCTATAGAAGGCGTCACTGCAGAATGCAAAGAGCTCATACATAAATGAAAAATCTCCTCAGCTCTACAGCAGTTTTGCATGTTACAAATTTGCTCTCCCAGGTGTCCCTTAAGCCGGTTATTGCATTTTAGGACTAGATTTTCACCCCTCCCTTGACTAGACGAACATTGGCGTCTAAACATGCATGGAATTTCCCAATGATGTTGGTAATTTATTTTCTTATTTACTTCAGAATAAAAATTTTCGGCCAATTATGTTACTTGCGACGCGTGAGAAGTAGAGGGTCTCAATGGAGTAAACCAGTGACGCCCGATAACATTTGCCCTCTGGCGTAAAAATTGAAAAATTTTAATTAGTGACCAAAATTGACCAAAAGTTTAACCTTTAGCCGTAAAAGCCAGTACTCCATTGAGTCTCTCGAGGTACCCTAAGGTCTTAGAGGACTGACGCACAGATCGGTCTTTCAATGTGTGACATTTCATGAGTCAAATTTTGGCCACACGCTTTTTAAAAGATTGATCTTGGACTATAAAACATTCCTTCAACTTCACACCGAACTTTTGACAAACCAAAAACAAACAAACAAACAATTACAAAACACAGCAAGAAGATCCTGAATGGGATAAGTACGGCTGAGCAATTTTTACAGGAAAGGAAAAAATGTTTTCATGTTCAAGTTTATTTACATGGCAACATACCTTGAATGACAATCGATGTCCAGTTCAAAGAGCTACCAACATTATTTGTAACATTGCAGGTGTAATTTCCAGTATTTTTCAAGGAAACTGCGATGATCGACAGCTGAGCTTGGCTTTCATTTTGGTGTGAAATAGTCTCACGTGACCCATTCAAAGGCGTAGCAAGGGTTGATGCAATTAGAATCCCATCTTTTACCCACTGCACTTCAGAAACGGTAGGCAAGGCTTTGAATTGGCATGTCAGTAATAGATCAGTGCCGTTGGCTAAATACCGTTTTTGATCTCCAATGATTGTGACTTCTGGCGCAACTAGAATTCAATAATACGACATAGAAACTGTTCTTTAGTAATAAGATCATATTGAAGTTAACGGAGATCATTGTAAAACGAGAGCTTACCTAGGACCCTTTGATAACAGAAACCGCAAGTCAAAAATTTGAGAAGAAGAAGCTAAAAAATCGAAAACAAATTTGACGCTGTTCCCTTCAATGTCCAGCACATATATTTAATCCATTGAGGAACTTCAAGTATAGCATCATTGGCTTTGTCAATAACATCGATATATAGAATTTGTGATCAACATTGAAAGAAACTGGAATAAAACAGTAGTGAACACTAGAACGTTACAAAGATAAACTACTTTGACACTCACATTGTACTGATAGGGTCGCTGGGGATGAAGTCGCGGTATCCAAACTGTTTTTAGCAACACATCTGTATTGTCCTGCATCCAATTGTTGAACATTTGATATAGTCAAATGGTGGTTTCCATTATTGGAAGATGCATTAAGTCGCACATCTCTTGTCAAATTCAATTCCACTCCATTCTTTGTCCAAGCGACATCAGGTGTAGGGTATCCTGCTACTACGCAACTGAACTCAACGGTATGTCCTTCCTCTTTTGTGCGACTAGTTGGAGGTTTGGAGATTTCAGGTCCAACTAGTAATATGAATATGAAAAATCAAAATTAATTCACTGCAAAACAATACACATTTCGCAAGATACTGCAAGAATCGCCGTTTGTCTTTCCGTAACCCTGCAACACTGATTTGAATGATAGTTATTCTGTTTGATAACTGTAAAAGACAGCAGGGATTAAAAAATCGATTTGGATTAAAACGATTACAAAATTGTTTATATCAATAATCCACATTACTATAATACTATATCGGTAGACAGCGTTGAAGGCGTGCGCTGATTGGCTTTTGAATCTCCGAATATCCTTTTCTAATCACCTCCGAGCAAGGAGCGCGGGATTCTTGTCTGAGAATATTGTAATAATTAAAGGAAAAGATGAGTTAAAACCATCTTTTTGTGTCATATTATCGCACTGTTTTAGTATATCCGAAAAGAAATACATATATTCACCTCAGCGTCGGCGGCTAGAGGTGGATATTAACCGGCTCGCCGCTTCGCAGTTTGGTAAATATCCGCCACTCCCCACCTCCACTTCGGTGGATACTTGTTAATTTAGTAGACTGTATAAGTATGTCAACTTAAGAATGCAATTTTTGTCCACTATCATCTTAAGCCTAGCCAAGCAGGAAAACAGAAACTTCAAGGCTGCCAACAAGTTGAAACGGCCTGTTACGTTTTCTCTGTACTTACATTCAACAGACACAAAGGCAACATTAGATGTGTAGTTTCCAACCTTGTTGCTCGCGACACATTTGTATTCCCCTTTGTTTACCCTGCTCACGTTCGTGATAATCAAATGTCGATTGTCATCTGAAAAACTGATCCTTGAATCCCCTGAGGTGGTTATATCAGATCCGTTGAATTTCCACGTTATTGTTAGAGAGCTTTCAGAAGAGTTACAAAATAACGTGACATTTTCTCCTTCATTGACGGTAACAGTTTCCGGCTGCAGTTTGGTAGAGGGCTTCTCTGTAAGAGGGTACAATTATTTTAGTCAGTTACTTGGTATTCCAAGGTATTTAACAATTTTACTCCTACGTCTTCTTTCGAAGCCTTCTAAAGTGTACTAAGTTAAACTTTCCTTTGATCAATTTTTTTTGTTTATTTTTTAATTTTGGTTTTTATATTTTATTTGTTTAAGAGGAAGGAATGGTTGTTGTCTAAAAATTATGGCAAATTTGTTTGACTGATCAAATAATTTCATTCTCATGTTGACGAGAGAATTGTTTTGTGGCAACGGTTTTGTTTTGGAGAGGGCGAAAAAGGCACATGCCTTTAGAACCCCTAAAAAAAGGATAGATTACAGATCACATGTTAAAAAAAATTAACCAGGAACAGTAAGAGAAATAATGCCGCGAATATGCTGTACATCATATAATGAACACCGTATACATGCCTTGAATAACAATCGATGTCGAATCTGTTGTACCATTGACTGTATTTGTAACATTGCAGATGTAATTTCCAGAATCCTGTGAGGAAGCTGATGCGATTAACAGCTGTGATAGACTTTCATTATAAAAGATGTCAGTCACTCTTGATCCACTATTAGTCTTATTGGCATTAACTGCAATCACTTTTCCATTTTTTTTCCACTGCACCCTAGACACAGGCGGTGAAGCGTTATACCGACAGATCAACGTGAACTTCTCGCCTTTAGCTATAAACTGTTCTTGATCACCATCAATTGTAACTTCGGGCTCATCTGAAATTCAAATTAAACTCTTAGGTCAAAGTGACATTTTTTCAAAGCTGTTGTTCTTTTGAGAAAACAAACGCCCGCGAAGGAGACTACGGTGATATGAAATCAACGATTCAAAATGTCACTTCATTATTCAATTCACAGGGCGAGCAGGAATCAAACGGCTGGGAAAGAATCAACAGAAGCCTTTGAAGTCTTTGAGTACTGATCCGAAAAATTAAATTAAATCTCGTAACTCGACCACAAACCCATTCTGTCAGCTCATAATAAACTGTTTTCCTCCCATAAATGATGGTGTAGTAAAATCTGTCATATTCGAATTAGAATATATGACTCGCTTTGTTATTTAACCCTTTAACTCCTAGAAGTGACAAGCATGTAACCTCTCTCCATAAAATCCAGCCATTATTCAGAGGTTTAAAAGTGCAACATAGCTGATTTGATTATCAAACACTACTCCTAAGTGATATCAGCTATTATTAATCTCGCGTTCGTTCGTAAAAAATCGAAAAAGCGCGTTTAGATAGATAGATAGATAACATTGTAAAAAAATCATATGGCAGCCTAATAGGGCTGAATGGCATGATTATTAACAATTCAATACTGGCTAAAATTATATTCACAGAGCATATTATTTACAAGAATGATACAAGAATAATACACAGACCTATTGTTTACACATGGCTGGTAAATATGTCTGGGAGAAACGTTTATTGGGTCAACAAACTGACGTTGATTTCTAAGATTATATAAGTAATAATGGACACGTAGGGAACGTGCAGTGGGTTCAATAATTGCCAGTAACGGAGAGCAGTATAAAAAAAAGACTGAAAGTTTTCTCACTTTGCTCCTTATTTCTTAATCAAAACAATGGTAAAATTGTGAAAAATGTCCGTCTACGTAAAATGTAAATAAGTTAATTCAAGTATATGAACAGTAAAAGCAGGCAGCTTGCAAGAAGTTCATTTTTGCCGTTCAGCGTAGACTTCGTGGTTAGCCTCTCTATTTTGATATCCTTCCTTCCTTTTACAAATTTAAAATAAATTTTGAGTTAAAACTGCGTGACAGTGCTACAAGCACACCATAGGAAGTTTACACGAGTCAAAGTAGCATTTGCAGCTTGATTACCTTTGCATTTACAATTGTCTAAGCGCCTTAATCATTTCACGTTCAATGTCTTAAGAAACATTCTCTTTACTGGGTGCTTTGTACCTACTTATGTGATAGTCCTAGCTTCTGTTCATTATTTCCTTAAGTTTTATCATCTAGTCATTTGTAGACGTGTTGATTTGTAAGGAAAGAATGTAGATTGGTCAACTCTGACAGTGAAAGAATCTGGAAAGTTTACCAAATGTTGCGCAGCGAAATTCATTGGATATTCCATGATGTATTCAAATAAAAAAAATCACATCATAAAAAGAAGAAATAATAAAAAGCGAATGTTTCAATCAGGAAAAAAGGGCAAATTAACCATACATGACTTTGGAAAGGCCTTGAAAGTGCGTTGCGTTTAAAACGACGCGCACAATGTTTTTGTGCTCTGAATTTTTCAAAAGCGCCTTAAAATTTACAAATTCATCAAGAAAAGTTCTCTTTAATACGCTTATAAATTGCCTTGTATGGTTTTAAACGGAAAAATCCAGCCTTTGTGATAGAAAAAATCGCCAAACTGAATCATCCGTAGGAGCTGAAATTCAAAATTCCTTAGGGTCATTCAATCGTGAACCGAACAGCTCGATTTACTCCAAACATCAAACTATGTCATGTCTGGTTTAACTTGCTAACAATTCTCAATTTTTATTGCACTTTTTGCTTAAGAATTAAGATTGAAGGTATCTAACCACCATAATTCAAATAAATTGTTTGTTATAATTAGAAAGTATATGAAAGCTGAAGCTGAGACGAGCGCTGTTGGACGTATTAACTAATCGATTTAGCCGTGTTTAAGAGCAAGTTATCGTCTTTCAATTGATGAATGGCAAATCTTGTAATCCAGAAGTTCAAACTAAACTTAAATTACAATCCATCACATCAAACAAATTCACTTAATCACGTGACAGGTATAAGCTCATGCAACACCCGGAAGTTTTGTCATAGATTAAGGAAACATGTTAAGTTGAAACTAAAATCGATCGAAAATGAGCTGGCATTATGGACTCTAAGATATCTCGATGCAAAAGGTGCCCTGGACAGGTTGGTAAGGCTTAAAATCTAGAGATCCCTTCAGTTTTACAATTATGCATGCACAACGCTAGAAGACAGATGCGTGTCGCAGCCTGGATTATTAAACTAGAATGTACTCGCTTAGTTGAAGCACCTAACCTTGATGTGTAAGAGGTACAGCAACTAAAAGAAGAAAAGCTTTTCAACATCAAACTGTCGCGTGTTCCTTCCGTTTAAAGGGCATAGTTATTTTATCGTTTAAGGCAAATTTAAATGCAATAGAATGTAAATTTGCCAAACAACCAATTATAGGAATATTGACAGACATGACGAGTCAATTAAACCTACAAAATCTTTGAAGTCGAGGCCGGCTATCAATATTCAGTCACTTAGAATATAAAAAAGGAGACGGTATTTGGTCGCTAAAGACAGTCTTGATTTTGAAATTGAACGGCGAGGTACACAAGATAGGCGAATGCATCTGACTACAGACCGGGGAAGTTCTATTTCCCGAGATCGCAAACTCCAAGTGGAATCACTTATCGCTATATCACGTTACAAAATGGAAACGTTCGTCTCGACATGTTCCTCTCGAAACTGTAACAAAGCGAAAGTAAGCATCGGTTCGCAGCTATCTTAACATGTTCCTAGTGAATAACTTTCTTGAAGACCATTGTTATCTATGGGCAAAACAAACAAGAAATTTCCAGAGTCGCTATTCTTTTTGGAAACAAACAACGTTATCTTATGACAACAGCAGCTTTGCGGTCTGCGGTCAGAAGTTTTACAATCGGATATGATCAATTTTAAATATTATCAAGAAGGTATATAAATAGAAATTGACACGAGTAAATTTCGGGCAGCTATCAAAGGCCGATGTTTCGTAAAGTCAGCAAATTCCGATAAGTGTTGGCTCTTGGACAACTTGTACGTTAGCAAACTACAGTAAACATAAAAGCTAAGTACATTTTTTAAGTATCAGCAAATATCTTAAGGAATCTCAAAGCGTGCAGCCTAACTGAATTACCAAAAACTTAACAATGGCGATAGAAATCACGTCAATCAATTCCTTTTGCGTCTATCTATTGCTTCCTCTTTCAAGTGATGTATCAGACGCGGGAGGCAAGGCGTTAAACCTGCACGTAAGCAGTAAATTTGTGCTGTTGGCTACATAATGTATTTGATCTCCGTCAATTGTCACCTCTGGTGCAACTGAAATTTAAGAAAATGTTGTAAAACCACTTTTCCTTAATACTCAATTTTACAGTCAGAGTTAGATGAGAAGGAGGAAAAGAGGATATGTGAGCTGAAGGCGACTGAGGAAGACTCGCACGATCAATTATCACCCAGATGTCAACTCATTTTGGTCCGTTTTAAAATCCTTAGCAATGTACCACCAGAGGTTGACTGGCTTTAAAAAAACCTGTATAATATGTTATTTGAGGACAACAACGCAAAAGACACAATTAAACATTCAGTACTCCAATACTTCAAAGATAAACCACTGTTAGACTCACATTGCACTGTAAGAGTCGAAGGAGATGACTCTGAGGTCTGCAAACTGTTTTTAGCGACACATCTATATTGTCCTGCATCTGACTTTTGAACATCTGTTATTTTCAAAGTATGATTTCCGTCCTTGGAAGAGACATTTAGTCGTAAATTTGCTGTTACATTTAATTCGACGCCATTCTTTGTCCAAGCAACCGCAGGTGCAGGGTATCCAGCCACCATGCAACTGAATACAATAGTCTGTCCTTCCATTTTCGTGTTATCAATTGGAGGTTCAGAGATTTCAGGCCCAACTGATATATAAAAAAAGCATAACAAAATGAATAAATAAACGCATAAGAATTGCAAGTCACTGTAATATTAAACGTATTCACAAAATATTGCACCCCTTGTCACTTTAAGTCAAGGATAGTGTACTTCCATAACTATGCAGCTGTGATCTAAGTTAACGCTAAGTGAACAACAAAAAATCAACCTTTTTCCTTCAACACTCAAAACATCAACGCCTACATAAACAGGTCTGCAATCATCAACAATAGTGATTGTTTTTTTCTAAACTAACAAAGCAACAAATAGTTTGCAATTTTGCATTAAGGATTATTTCGTTCCGATAAAGTAACAACCGTTGCCATTTATTCAGTCTAAGTTGGCAGTTGCAAAAATATCGGGCGTAAAAATTGGGCGTTAAAAATATTCGAATCCAGAAGCCCGAAATGCTTATACAGCACCCCAACCTCTAGAAAACAAGCATCATGCAAAATGAGAGTAAAAAATCCTCATGACAATCAGCTGCTTGTTCGATTTGAAAGAACTCTGCTGTGGCACATTAAAGTCAAAGTAAAGAAATATTTGCCTAAACAGGTCAATCACCCTTGAAGGTTAAATATTTACATATACACATATACATATTAAATACATATTAAATCTATTTGTCGCTTCTCAGGCCAAACATATGTTTTCAGTAAATTGACATTTCGCAACAACTCGTTAAACCATAACTGTACTCACATTGAACATTTACTATGGCAGCATTGGAGGTAGCAACTCCAACCTCGTTGCTCGCCACACACTGGTAGGCTCCCCTGTCTGTTTTTCTCACATTAACTATTGTCAGCTGTACGTTTTCTCTTGACAAAAGGATTCTCGAATCCTCGCTGGAATTTACATCAGATCCATTTTTTTCCCATGATATCCTCAAAGAGCTTCCAGAAGCGTTGCAAAATAGAGTCAAGTTTTCTCCCTCTTTGATCGGACTGGCTTTTGGGTCCTGCTCTATAGAAGGCGTCACTGCAGAATGCAAAGAGCTCATACATAAATGAAAAATCTCCTCAGCTCTACAGCAGTTTTGCATGTTACAAATTTGCTCTCCCAGGTGTCCCTTAAGCCGGTTATTGCATTTTAGGACTAGATTTTCACCCCTCCCCTGACTAGACGAACATTGGCGTCTAAACATGCATGGAATTTCCCAATGATGTTGGTAATTTATTTTCTTATTTACTTCAGAATAAAAATTTTCTCGAGGTACCCTAAGGTCTTAGAGGACTGACGCACAGATCGGTCTTTCAATGTGTGACATTTCATGAGTCAAATTTTGGCCACACGCTTTTTAAAAGATTGATCTTGGACTATAAAACATTCCTTCAACTTCACACCGAACTTTTGACTTTGGTCACCTTTGGCCAAAAAATAAATAAACAAACCAAAAACAAACAAACAAACAATTACAAAACACAGCAAGAAGATCCTGAATGGGATAAGTACGGCTGAGCAATTTTTACAGGAAAGGAAAAAATGTTTTCATGTTCAAGTTTATTTACATGGCAACATACCTTGAATGACAATCGATGTCCAGTTCAAAGAGCTACCAACATTATTTGTAACATTGCAGGTGTAATTTCCAGTATTTTTCAAGGAAACTGCGATGATCGACAGCTGAGCTTGGCTTTCATTTTGGTGTGAAATAGTCTCACGTGACCCATTCAAAGGCGTAGCAAGGGTTGATGCAATTAGAATCCCATCTTTTACCCACTGCACTTCAGAAACGGTAGGCAAGGCTTTGAATTGGCATGTCAGTAATAGATCAGTGCCGTTGGCTAAATACCGTTTTTGATCTCCAATGATTGTGACTTCTGGCGCAACTAGAATTCAATAATACGACATAGAAACTGTTCTTTAGTAATAAGATCATATTGAAGTTAACGGAGATCATTGTAAAACGAGAACTTACCTAGGACCCTTTGATAACAGAAACCGCAAGTCAAAAATTTGAGAAGAAGAAGCTAAAAAATCGAAAACAAATTTGACGCTGTTCCCGTCAATGTTCAGTACATATATTTAATCCATTGAGGAACTTCAAGTATAGCATCATTGGCTTTGTCAATAACATCGATATATAGAATTTGTGATCAACGCTGAAAGAAACTGGAATAAAACAGTAGTGAACACTAGAACGTTACAAAGATAAACTACTTTGACACTCACATTGTACTGATAGGGTCGCTGGGGATGAAGTCGCGGTATCCAAACTGTTTTTAGCAACACATCTGTATTGTCCTGCATCCAATTGTTGAACATTTGATATAGTCAAATGGTGGTTTCCATTATTGGAAGATGCATTAAGTCGCACATCTCTTGTCAAATTCAATTCCACTCCATTCTTTGTCCAAGCGACATCAGGTGTAGGGTATCCTGCTACTACGCAACTGAACTCAACGGTATGTCCTTCCTCTTTTGTGCGACTAGTTGGAGGTTTGGAGATTTCAGGTCCAACTAGTAATATGAATATGAAAAAATCAAAACTAATTCACTGCAAAACAATACACATTTCGCAAAATACTGCAAGAATCGCCGTTTGTCTTTCCGTAACCCTGCAACACTGATTTGAATGATAGTTATTCTGTTTGATAACTGTAAAAGACAGCAGGGATTAAAAAATCGATTTGAATTAAAACGATTACAAAATTGTTTATATCAATAATCCACATTACTATAATACTATATCGGTAGACAGCGTTGAAGGCGTGCGCTGATTGGCTTTTGAATCTCCGAATATCCTTTTCTAATCACCTCCGAGCAAGGAGCGCGGGATTCTTGTCTGAGAATATTGTAATAATTAAAGGAATAGATGAGTTTCTTATCCCACTGTTTTAGTATATCCGAAAAGAAATACATTTCACCTCAACATCGGCGGCTAGAGGTGGATATTAACCGGCTCGCCGCTTCGCAGTTTGGTAAATATCCGCCACTCCCCACCTCCACTTCGGTGAATACCGGCTTGTTAATTTAGTAGACTGTATAAGTATGTCAACTTAAGAATGCAATTTTTGTCCACTATCATCTTAAACCTAGCCAAGCAGGAAAACAGAAACTTCAAGACTGCCAACAAGTTGAAACGGCCTGTTACGTTTTCTCTGTACTTACATTCAACAGACACAAAGGCAACATTAGATGTGTAGTTTCCAACCTTGTTGCTCGCGACACATTTGTATTCCCCTTTGTTTACCCTGCTCACGTTCGTGATAATAAAATGTCGATTGTCATCTGAAAAACTGATCCTTGAATCCCCTGAGGTGGTTATATCAGATCCGTTGAATTTCCATGTTATTGTTAGAGAGCTTTCAGAAGAGTTACAAAATAATGTGACATTTGCTCCTTCATTGACGGTAACAGTTTCCGGCTGCAGTTTGGTAGAGGGCTTCTCTGTAAGAGGGTACAATTATTTTAGTCAGTTACTTGGTATTCCAAGGTATTTAACAATTTAACTCCTACGTCTTCTTTCGAAGCGTTCTAAAGTGTACTAAGTTAAACTTTCCTTTGATCAATTTTTTTGATTATTTTTTAATTTTGGTTTTTATATTTTATTTGTTTAAGAGGAAGGAATGGTTGTTGTCTAAAAATTATGGCAAATTTGTTTGACTGATCAAATAATTTCATTCTCATGTTGACGAGAGAATTGTTTTGTGGCAACGGTTTTGTTTTGGAAAAGGCGAAAAAGGCACATGCCTTTAGAACCCCTAAAAAAAGGATAGATTACAGATCACATGTTAAAAAAAATTAACCAGGAACAGTAAGAGAAATAATGCCGCGAATATGCTGTACATCATATAATGAACACCGTATACATGCCTTGAATAAAAATCCATGTCGAATCTGTTGTACCATTGACTGTATTTGTAACATTGCAGATGTAATTTCCAGAATCCTGTGAGGAAGCTGATGCGATTAACAGCTGTGATAGACTTTCATTATAAAAGATGTCAGTCACTCTTGATCCACTATTAGTCTTATTGGCATTAACTGCAATCACTTTTCCATCTTTTTTCCACTGCACCCTAGACGCAGGCAGTGAAGCGTTATACCGACAGATCAACGTGAACTTCTCGCCTTTAGCTATAAACTGTTCTTGATCACCATCAATAGTAACTTCGGGCTCATCTGAAATTCAAATCAAACTCTTAGGTCAAAGTGACATTTTTCAAAGCTGTTGTTCTTTTGAGAGAACAAACGCCCGCGAAGGAGACTACGGTGATATGAAATCAACGATTCAAAATGTCACTTCATTATTCAATTCACAGGGCGAGCAGGAATCAAACGGCTGGGAAAGAAACAACAGAGGCCTTTGAAGTCTTTGAGTACTGATCCGAAAAATTAAATTAAATCTCGTAACTTGACCACAAACCCATTCTGTCAGCTCATAATAAACTGTTTTCCTCCCATAAATGATGGTGTAGTAAAATCTTTCATATTCGAATTAGAATATGTGATTCGCTTTGTTATTTAACCCTTTAACTCCTAGAAGTGACAAGCATGTAACCTCTCTCCATAAAATCCAGCCATTATTCAGAGGTTTAAAAGTGCAACATAGCTGATTTGATTATCAAACACTACTCCTAAGTGATATCAGCTAATATTAATCTCGCGTTCGTTCGTAAAAAATCGAAAAAGCGCGTTTAGATAGATAGATAGATAACATTGTAAAAAAATCATATGGCAGCCTCATAGGGCTGAATGGCATGATTATTAACAATTCAATACTGGCTAAAATTATATTCACAGAGCATATTATTTACAAGAATGATACAAGAATAATACACAGACCTATTGTTTACACATGGCTGGTAAATATGTCTGGGAGAAACGTTTAATGCGCATTATTGGGTCAACAAACTGACATTGATTTCTAAGATTATAAGTAATATTGGACACTTAGGGAACGTGCAGTGGGTTCAATAATTGCCAGTATCGGAGAGCAGTAAAAAAAAAAAGATTGAAAGCTTTCTCACTTTGCTTCTTATTTCTTAATCAAAACAATGGTAAAATTGTGAAAAATGTCCGTCTACGTAAAATGTAAATAATTTAATTCAAGTATATGAACAGTAAAAGCAGGCAGCTTGCAAGAAGTTCATTTTTGCCGTTCAGCGTAGACTTCGTGGTTAGCCTCTCTATTTTGATATCCTTCCTTCCTTTTACACATTTAAAATAAATTTTGAGTTAAAACTGCGTGACAGTGCTACAAGCACACCATAGGAAGTTTACACGAGTCAAAGTAGCATTTGCAGCTTGATTACCTTTGCATTTACAATTGTCTAAGCGTCTTAATCATTTCACGTTCAATGTCTAAATAAACATTCTCTTTACTGAGTGCTTTGTACCTACTTATGTGATAGTCCTAGCTTCTGTTCATTATTTCCTTAAGTTTTATCATCTAGTCATTTGTAGACGTGTTGATTTGTAAGGAAAGAATGTAGATTGGTCAACTCTGACAGTGAAAGAATCTGGAAAGTTTACCTAATGTTGCGCGGCGAAATTCATTGGATATTCCATGATGTATTCAAATAAAAAAAATCACAGCATAAAAAGAAGAAATAATAAAAAGCGAATGTTTCAATCAGGAAAAAAAGGCAAATTAACCACACATGACTTTGGAAAGGCCTTGAAAGTGCGTTGCGTTTAAAACGACGCGCACAATGTTTTTGTGCTCTGAATTTTTCAAAAGCGCCTTAAAATTTACAAATTCATCAAGAAAAGTTCTCTTTAATACGCTTATCAATTGCCTTGTATGGTTTTAAACAGAAAAATCCAGCCTTTGTGATCGCCAAACTGAATCATCCGTAGGAGCTGAAATTCAAAATTCCTTAGGGTCATTCAATCGTGAACCGAACAGCTCGATTTACTCCAAACATCAAACTATGTCATGTCTGGTTTAACTTGCTAACAATTCTCAATTTTTATTGCACTTTTTGCTTAAGAATTAAGATTGAAGGTATCTAACCACCATAATTCAAATAAATTGTTCGTTATAATTAGAAAGTATATGAAAGCTGAAGCTGAGACGAGCGCTGTTGGACGTATTAACTAATCGATTTAGCCGTGTTCAAGAGCAAGTTATCGTCTTTCAATTGATGAATGGCAAATCTTGTAATCCAGAAGTTCAAACTAAACTTAAATTACAATCCATCACATCAAACAAATTCACTTAATCACGTGACAGGTATAAGCTCATGCAACACCCGGAAGTTTTGTCATAGATTAAGGAAACATGTTAAGTTGAAACTAAAATCGATCGAAAATGAGCTGGCATTATGGACTCTAAGATATCTCGATGCAAAAGGTGCCCTGGACAGGTTGGTAAGGCTTAAAATCTAGAGATCCCTTCAGTTTTACAATTATGCATGCACAACACTAGAAGACAGATGCGTGTCGCAGCCTGGATTCTTAAACTAGAATGTACTCGCTTAGTTGAAGCACCTAACCTTGATGTGTAAGAGGTACAGCAACTAAAAGAAGAAAAGCTTTTCAACATCAAACTGTCGCGTGTTCCTTCCGTTTAAAGGGCATAGTTATTTTATCGTTTAAGGCAAATTTAAATGCAATAGAATGTAAATTTGCCAAACAACCAATTATAGGAATATTGACAGACATGACGAGTCAATTAAACCTACAAAATCTTTGAAGTCGAGGCCGGCCATCAATATTCAGTCACTTAGAATATAAAAAAGGAGACGGTATTTGGTCGCTAAAGACTGTCTTGATTTTGAAATTGAACGGCGAGGTACACAAGATAGGCGAATGCATCTGACTACAGACCGGGGAAGTTCTATTTCCCGAGATCGCAAACTCCAAGTGGAATCACTTATCGCTATATCACGTTACCAAATGGAAACGTTCGTCTCGACATGTTCCTCTCGAAACTGTAACAAAGCGAAAGTAAGCATCGGTTCGCAGCTATCTTAACATGTTCCTAGTGAATAACTTTCTTGAAGACCATTGTTATCTATGGGCAAAACAAACAAGAAATTTCCAGAGTCGCTATTCTTTTTGGAAACAAACAACGTTATCTTATGACAACAGCAGCTTTGCGGTCTGCGGTCAGAAGTTTTACAATCGGATATGATCAATTTTAAATATTATCAAGAAGGTATATAAATAGAAATTGACACGAGTAAATTTCGGGCAGCTATCAAAGGCCGATGTTTCGTAAAGTCAGCAAATTCCGATAAGTGTTGGCTCTTGGACAACTTGTACGTTAGCAAACTACAGTAAACATAAAAGCTAAGTACATTTTTTAAGTATCAGCAAATATCTTAAGGAATCTCAAAGCGTGCAGCCTAACTGAATTACCAAAAACTTAACAATGGCAATAGAAATCACGTCAATCAATTCCTTTTGCGTCTATCTATTGCTTCCTCTTTCAAGTGATGTTTCAATCCTTCAAATATGATTGATTTACTTTTTTTCTTAATTTGAGCCAAATTCAGTCGTAGTGATTCAAAATATATCTTCAGATACTCCTTGAAAGTCAAATGTGTGAGCGAGCCTTTCCCTTTTGACGCGTTTAAATGAACAGGCACAAAAAGGAAAAGATTCCAAACATCGACAGACAAATTAAAATAGGATGTTTTTTTTTTTGGAGCTTGCTAGTGGGAATGAATGAAAGCGCAATCTCGTTCTGTTTAGAGTACATGAATTGACAGACAGCCCAAGCTCCAGATGTGAGATGATCATCTTGCGAAATAGGATTCATGGCGAAATTATAAGAGTTTGTTTTATAAAATAATTCAAACAGTACGCGCGCTCTGATTGGCCATAAAACCATTTTACATGAGCGTATGTAAACACGGTTTTCGTTCCTCTTTCATTAGTTATTTTATAAAAGAAATGTAAAATGGTTTCCGTGTTTACATAGCCTGATTTAAACACTTGGGAGGTTGGGAGAACACTCGATAAGCTGGAAACCACTCCGCTTCGCGTTGTGGTTTCTTACGCTTATCTCCCAACCTCCTGCGTGTTTACATCAGGCTATGTGCACACGGAAACCCTTTTTCATTTCTTCATTAATCATGAAAATGATAGCAGTACAAGCATTTCAACCGTGATTAGTACACTAAACATTCCCTAAAGAGATTAAAGGAGCAAATTTTAATTATTATTGAGGCTAAAATATAGCAGAGCATCCACTTTGTTTACGACGGTATACTGTACTCAAAGAAAATTTAAAGCTTCTGACTCTGCTAGAGTCTTGTTCACGGTGAATTGGTCAGATTACGAGACAAGTGACGTGATCAACCCAGTTCTGATCTTTAGAGGGTTTAAACTCCCTCCTCTCCACGTCTCTATTCATACCAGTGATATCGCATGGCATGTAAATTTAGTGAAAACAAGGCTCAAACAGAGCCAAAGATTGCCATTTTTTATTATTATTATTTATTTATTAATCTTTTTTATTTTTTATTTTTTGCGCCCTGTGACGTCAAGAATTTAAGACCTTGACAAAAACAACTCCATTTCAATTACTTAAGAAATAGCTATTATCTTCTCAATATCATAGATAAATTCACATAACCATGATAAAGTTATCACAACGTTCGGCAAACGATATTCATAAATCTCTCTCTCTCCCTTTAGAAAAATTATTTCTCTAATCATCTGACCTAAAAATTATTTGCCTTTGAATGAATGAATTTTTCGTTGCGTGACAGTAAGAACAACCTATTGTTTCACGAAGCCATTCCTAGTAAAAGCATTGAAATGATTTCTCCTAATTACCTTCATTCAACGCGTTTCCCCTAATTTAAGAGCTTGTGCGGATGCAAATCAAACAACTATTGTTGCTTCAAGTCTTAGCGATGAGTATATTTTAAAAGTACGCGTTTATTTCGGGTGTTACTAAACTGAGGATCAGCACACCGCGGAACCTTTGGAACCTGGGTAACCATTATTTTTTTGTTAACAAAAATAATTAATGATGAAATAAAATAACAACTAAAATACCCTAACATTGTTCGATCGATATTCCGTTTTCGCTTATAAGAAAGATAACGTTAAAATAGAAATATGTTGTTTTGTTTTTTTTTTATGTACCTTGACATCCAAATAAAGTATTCTCCTTAATACCCGAAAACGAACCTTCATCTGATGATTTTTTTTTCTTACAAAAGAATATGGGTTCCGAAGGTTCCGCGGTCAGCTGATCCACAGTTTAGCAATACTTGTTTGTTTCTCCAGATCATCATTCGTGACGACGACCTCATGATGAGCCACGCACTCACGAGATCGTCGATTGCAAATGGTTTTCAAAGCGAAATAAAAATAACATCAAATGGAAATATACATGGTCTACTTTCAATTTCAACCCAACACTTTAAAATTGTATTCGACAGAAACAGCCATTCGTTGTTAGAGTAATTACCAATGAAACAGTGTCCGACAGACATCAGCAACACGGAAGTCTTAACCACGCGTGTGCATAAGACAACTCACATTTTAGAGCAATGACGAAAGAGAGATCGATTTACTTTCTCACTCGTTGAGTTGCAGCCAAAAATCATTTCGCTGATAGTAGTTTGGCACTTAACAGAAAACTTTCTCCAAATCTCCTACACGGACCTAGACCCAATTCTAAATAATTGCGTGTTTAGTTGATGATGATGCGAATTACGACTTTCCGGTTGAATGAAATTCTTTGATATGATTTTATAGTACTCAGAGAGGTTCATGTCTAAAGCAAGAAGAAGGATGAATTTGTCTGAATGTTTTCTATGATCAAACACTTAAAATTTTAAGTCAGATTAAAGTTCAATTAGTGGCGGGATTTAGCGGTTGTCGCTCCCAACATCTTCGCTTCGGGAAAAAAAAAGCCGCTTTTCATCCTCCTTTTTGCATCAAATTTGTCATTATTCATATTTTCTTACTGTTAATCGTTTGGCCAAATATTAAACCGACCCAAAAAGACCAGTTTTTCTTGTCCTGCATCGCATCTAGGCTGCTTGTTAATTATTTAACAGTTTGAACGTATTCATTCATATGTATCAACATGGCGTGCAAATTAGATCATTCTACTGCTTACCTTCGGCGGAGAAAACAAAAAGAATACTGAAAATGATCAGTTGTGCCACTCCCTTCATCATTCGGTCTACGTTTGGCGTCCTTCGCACATCGAATTAGCTTTTTTAACAATGTTAAAACGACGCTTTCTTGAGGATGAAGGTTTGAATATTCGCTAAGTCGTGGAATGCGTTCTATGTAATAAGACGAGGCTGTTTTGGGCGTAAGGTATGAATTACGTCTTATCTGGGTAATCATTTACTTGGCGGTCACGCACATCACTCAGTTCAGACGATTTTTGGTATTTAAACCGAGGAAAGTCTAGGAGACACTAAATAACGGCTCTTCCGCAAGACACTTTTATTGAATATAGTTTTTAATGATTTGTAAACAATCGGCGACTGTATTCGGGCGATAGAAACCTGCCTGTCTTCATTCGATTGCTTCCGCAGGGAAATCTTATTTGGGGAACTAGTCTATTCCGAGTATCAAATTAAAATATTTATAATTTTCCACGTAGTTGCTTTTCATTTATTTCTTGTTCTGAAGTATTTCTGGCAAACCAAATGGTGTAAAATTTCACAAACTCCATGAATCTGTCCTCATTTTACATCAATAGTCCAAAAATATATTTCAGCTTACAATAAAAGCTCAAAATTGAAATGTTGATTTTTAAATATGTTTATCTTTTTTTTTTTCCTCAGGAGGCACGGTAAGGAATCCTGCGATATGATTGGTTCTCAGCGCTGTACTACTGAACAGAGGTAAAACTTTGGACATTAATCAATCGCCGATGAGACTGAATAATCATTTCCGTAAGATCATTTACTGTTTTTGAATAAAAAATTGTCTTGACAGTCCTTGCCAAGACTGGTTCAGGTGTTCCTTCGAAAGTGTACACGACCTTTTTTTTTTCTTACGCGCTCTCTAATCGACAGGTGTCAGATTGTGACAGATAATTGTAAAAATAAATGTTTCAAAGTTTGGTTGGAAACCTTTTAAGTCACCTTTATCATCACGCAAATGAAAATATAATCTTGAAGCATCTCTTTAATTTGCATATGCATCACCTCTATTTTAACTACCATTTACTCGCTCAAAAATCGTTCAGTTTAGGAAAAATCTTACAGTAATTACAGCGCTAAATCATTCTGGATCTTTTGGGAAGAATTATGATAAGTTTAAGGGAAAACATAAAAATGTTATTCACTTACTCTGTCTTGAGTACCTCGGGCATAGTTTTTCCCAATACGGACCTCTCGGCTGGCGAATATCATATATTTATTAACAATTTATTCATTATCCTCTTTAACAAAAAAGTCTCTTTCGAGGAGAACATCAACTCAACTGGTTTCTCCTTATTTAATAAATTTCCCCAGACATTAGACATAATTGGTCACTGAAACAAACGATCCCATCCCTACCCCTCTAAAGAATGAGTAGTTCTGTCAGCCCTTTCCTCTCGGTGAGATCTTTTACCGTGGGTGGGAACCTACCGGAGTTTGTATCTATAAATCACAAATTGCAACACTTGCACACTATAAAAAGGTAATGAAAATAACAAAACCAACAACAATAAAAAAGGTTCAAATATCACTTACTTTCTGTCTGATTCCTGAGTCTGTAATTTCATGCACTAATTCTTGCTGCTAATGTTCCACTGCTGTCATGACCAAGCTCTAAACATTCGTTCGGCGAGGAAGCCCAATTAAAATATTCTAATATTATTGGATTTCAACAACTGAATAAACATTTATTTCATGTTGTTAACAAAAACGTTAGGCTTTCTCTGATGAAGGTGTAATAATGAAAGCTTATTGAAGTATCGACTTCTGAATGAAAATATTCAGTTGTGCACAAACAAATAGAGAGAAATGTGTCCGGCGACTGTTCGAGGTTCTTTCACTCATATTCCCTTCGAAAGTCGATGAATGCGAGCACTTTCGCGATATGTTGATCTTTAACTTAATGTTTCCTTACACCTTTGATGTTCCACAAAAAATTCCTCAGTTCAATATTGTTTTTCTACGACATCTCTCCATTTAAGCTTTGTGTTCATCGCAGACGGGAAGCGAGTTTGTAACAATCGTGCAGCCGCGATTTTTGGCGGGAAACTCTGAATGGTACATGGAGAATAATACACGGGCGCGCATAAAAATTATAATTTCAGAGAAAAGAAGAAAAGTCAAGTTATGACAGAAGGAAAAAATCTGCTTTAAAATACTGACAAAGGAGGCGTAAATTGTCTAATGTCATTGTGATTGAAACCTACTACAACTTTGAATGTGATTGGCTTATTGAACTGTCCGTGAGCAACTTAGCAAGTGAATTAGTGAAAATTGGATTTTTTTTTCGATCAACCACAGTCGAGGAAATTGAAATTTTTATAATAAAAGAAAATTATTACAAGGCTGCTGTTACTTCGGCCAACTGATAATGTAATATGACGTCCAAGGAAAAAGCACTGTAAGAGAAGCACTTTCAGTGGAAACCACACAGGCTCGGCTAAAAAGTTTTCCTTGACAAACTGCATTGCTGAAGTTCTAATTATCCTCACTGATTTCCACTATGTAGACCAGCTGTTTAGGAGATATTCACCGCTCGTAAACCCTTTTAATCAATCGTCAACTTTTGTGGTGGGGACAGTAGCACTGACAAAAAGTTAATATCTAGCTTTGCGCTTAACGAATGAATTTGAGTGCGATGTCAGGTTTAAAACGCGGGCTTAGCTGCGTACAGCCCTAAGGGCCAGTCAAAGCTAAGCGGATAGTCTATAATAATTTATGGTATTGTAATTTTGCTTATCTTTTTGTTTGCTTTTGCATTTGTTTTATTTTGTTTTTGCTTTTTTTTCTGCGCAGAAATGCCCAGCTTCAACCATAAATTTAGTTTTTTTTTCCCAATGTAAAAAGAGCAGTTCAGAATATTAAGGGGTTCCAGTGATGTAGAAGGAAAACTTGAAATAGACGGAAAATTTTAGCGTGACCCAATGTACGTACAGTCAAGAAGTCGTGTTATTTATGGCCCCTCCCCTCTCATCCTTTCTGACCGTCACCCACCCCCCTAATTACCAATCTCACTCTCTCTACAACTATCCACTGCCATTGAAATCAACGACGGCGGCTGTAATTTTTTTGAAGGAAACACTAAGCCATCGTTCGCCAAAATCGCGCCTGCTCTGCTGCCTGTGAAGTAGTGAGCGCCTATTCTTTTACATGGTAAAATTAGAAAGGTAAATTAAATTTACGAAATTAGTTGTTATATTTATCGACGTCGTCGGATGTCATTGTCAAGCAAATGTGTAGGTTTGTTTTTGCGTTAGTACATTCTTGTGCATAAGGTGGCGAAATATGTCAAGTTACCAGAAATGTGACTTTCCGGGAAACCATGTCAATCAAAGTGATTGATTGAATATTGTTTATCGGCCTAAGATCTCCGATATACAACATTTCATATATCACGCAATCACGTTGACTCCTGCATTTCTCCTTTGAGGTTCATTGGTTCCAAATTGTGGTCTTTCTTGACGTGGTTTCCAATTCCGGCCGAGCTCTGATGTTCAGAAACACGTTGAAATAGGTACCGGCGAGTATAGCCGACATAGCTTGCATCGCACAAGCGACGTTTGAATAAAGACCCAATGCTTTCCTGGTCGATTAGCGGAGGCCTTTCCGCGCGCGTCTCAACATCATCTTTATTTTTTGTACTTGTGAACACCGGCTGTATAGTTTTTCCAATTTTGTTGCTCGAATCCCCTAGTTGCGCTCTTACAGTGTCGGCTGCTTTGTGATCTTTGAACAGCAATACGACTCTGGTACTGTCAAAACAGCAGTATTTGTCTCTGAGGTCAGGAACTGAAATGGTATTCAAAAATATGTACGGGGTACTGTAGCTTGGGGAAAAGATATTTCAAACGTGCGCTTTCGCTATTTTTGGTGTTGAAAATATTACCTCTGGCGTTACTTGTTAAATTTTCATTGAGCATAATAAGAATGTGCGCTCTAATGGGGATAGCGCCAGTAATTTGCTTGCTATTTGATATTGAATGAAATTTCAAGAATCGCCTCAATTGAGTTATGTGCGTGACCGCTAAGTAAATGATTACCCAGATTAGACGTAATTCTCACCTTACGTCTGAACAGCGTCGTCTCGTCTCACACTCCGTGACTCAAGCGAATATTTAGCCTCCATCTTCAACAAAGCGTCATTTAAAAATATTATCGTTGAAACAGTTCACACGAGGGATGCTGAGCGCAGATTTTTTAATTATCAAGAGAGCGGCTCTACTAATCATTACGAGTGCTCTCTGCGTTTTATCCACCAAAGGTAAGCTTTGAAATGATCATTTGAAATAATTAATAACACACAAGGTTGATTCATACTTGTTGTACACGATTAAACAGTTATGAAATGCGTAGTTATGTATTAATGCAGGATCAGAAAAAACTAGTCTTTGATTGGTTCGGTTTAATTTTTGGCGTAAACGATCAACAGATACAAATATGAATGATGAAAAAGTTGATGTAAAACGAAGAATTTATCGTAGCTTTTTCAGAGCGATAAATACTAACTCAAAAAAAAAATTTGATTTTCATCTGTCTCAATACTTTTGTGTTTGATTTTTGAAAACATTAAGCCAAATTTATTTATTTCCTTGCTTTAGAAATGAATTTCCCTCAGAACTAAAATCATATCCCTGAATTCGATCACAACCGGAAAAGCGGCAGATAACATCATTATCAAACAAAGACGTTAGTATTCAAAATTGGCGTCGAGTTGGTTTAAGAGATTTGGGTTAATTTTTCTTCAAAGTTTCAAACGAATCTAAGCAACAACCATTGTTAGTAGCATTTCATCAAGTTAAGAAAGTAAAATCGATATCTTGAAAGTAAGATATGGGAGTTGTCTCACGCGCGTTACGTGCATGGATTTCGGACTCCCGCGTTTGAAATGGCCGTGTGATTACGTTTCATTCAGTTATAATTATTCTGATAACGATGGCTTTTTCATAATGGCAAAATATGATTTTTCGTCTCGTCACGAGCATGGGACAAAGAAAAAGTTCTGAACATTCGTGAGGAATTCGGTTTCTCTGCTGCGATGCTCTAACACTGAGCCACAGAGACTATCAGTCATGTCAACAGCGTCGTGTACGACAACGACATGATAACCAGGTGTATTTGTACCCTGTATTTTATATATTATGACAACTCGCTCAATCTCTTCAAAACAATGTAGTCGCTACTGTTGACATAAAAAAACTGTTCAGAGCCTGCAGTATGCATGCAGGACGCTTGTCAGTTGAACTTCGTAGTATAGTAGACCTCGCTCACCGTCTCTGTGGCTCAGTGGTAGAGCATCAGAGCGTGAAATCCGAAGGTCTAAGGTTCGAATCCTTATGGGAACTAAGAATTTTTTTTTCCCACGCGCGTAACAAGACGAGAAGCATCCTTCTCCTGATACAGAACTTAGTTTTTAACATCTGGAGCCTTCTCCAGACCGAAAATAACGTGAATTAAGCTTTATCCATTGTAATAACAGGTGTAAAATTTACAACTGAACCTCCAAATCCATTCTTTGCTCTGGAGGGAGACGATAGTACCCTTGAATGGAGTTATGCATTTGGAAATGAATCCTTTCGTCAGGTGATGTTTGCAAATGTCAAAACACCCAGAATAGTGGATCGAATTATCTTCTGGTGACGACACACCCTGGATAATAGACTCTTACAAAGGTCGCTTTCAAGCATCAATCTTACATTGTTCCGATTTTTTCCCTTTTTCTTAAATGTATCGTCATTGAAGAGGCACTCTTTTTACCAGCCAGTTCTTGTATCAGATAATTTGCTTCTCTCGGTGGGCCCTAGGACCCCCCTGCTTACAGTAAATAATGAAAAGAAAATCTGTTTGAAGGATGGAACCAACCATTGGAAGAAAAAGTACTAGACAGAGACAAATGGAATTCAATAACCTGGTCTCTATTAAAGGACAGAAAAAATATGGTTGACACATATTTTTCCGAAAGTTTTTGTCGAGTTTTTTCCTATTCTTTTCAGTAATTCATTCAGAGTTGTGATTACTTAATTGGTTCCAGGCCCCCAGATTTCACATAGAATTTCCTGTCCCCTCAAAAAAGGCCTTTTAAGTGTTTACTTTTGATCGTACCTGATTGCACCTACGATCAATTGAGCGCAAAGCGAATGGGTCAGTAAGATAATTTTGTTTGTTTGCCAAATAAAAGAAACCAACCCCTTGACATGGGAAGTATTTTGTTTCTCTAAATTTATGGATAGTGCTAATCTTAAGGAAACTTAACATGCTGGCAATTAGCTAAATTATTGTGGATTGACTAGGAACATGTTAAGAAAAACACACACATCTCTTTTTTTTTTCTTTCACTTTGTTATAGTCTCGACAGAAACATTTTACCTTGCAGACAGACAAATCGCGACGGATGTCTCCGTTCGGTTATTTGTGTCTGTAAATTAGGCTATAATTGGTGGATTTACAAAATTTGCATCTCATTGCAATTAAATTTATCCAAAACGATTGACTGACTACGCTTTTCAAAGCAGACCGGCGAAAGAACAGTGGGACAGTGCGACACTGAAATGGTTGTTAGAATAGCTTTTTTACTTTTTCTTTCTGCGCCACTTACACATCAAGGTTAGTTGTCTAAACTATGCGAATACAATGTAGTTTAATTCATCCTGCGATGTAATCAGTGATGTTGATCCATCCGTATTGCAGTGATATCCATGATTCCTACATTTTAGGTCTTACAGCATATTAAAGGCGCTTTCAATCAAAATATCGTAAATATTGAATTTGTACATCATTTTGATCGGTATTCACGTTTCAGAACCGCGTGCCTAGATAGTTTTTCCTTGATTTATGACAAGAACTTCCGGGAGCTGTATTAGCTTATGTAAGACCCGAAATTAAGTGAGTCTGTTTGATGTGAAGACTTGTGAGATAGGTTCTGTTTGCAGTTCTGTTTTAATCAATTTGCTGTTCATAATTTGAAAGACCATAACTTGCTCTTAAACACTGAGTTAAGCGAAATCGATCAGTTAGTGCGTCCCACAACAGGGAGTCGTCTTAACTGGAGCTTTTGACTTAATTGCATCCATGAATACAACAAACCAATGGTTTGTATTGTTTGTGAAATATGTTGAATCTTCGGATCGTAAGCACAACATGGCATCAACATAGACGATTCTTAACAGGTTAAATGTTATATATTTTATATTTGGTGTAAAGCGAACTTGTTGTTCACGATTGAATGACTGCAAGGAATTTTAATTCAGTACACGTCATGCCTAGAGAGGGATTGAATAATTTATGTCTATCCTTTTGATCTGGTAAACAATTTTCGTTAAAATTATGTTTACACCAGTTTCCTCCTTTTCAAGCTTACCTGGTGTAGATATGGCTTTGATCAACAATCGAAAGTCTTTTTTATTGTTGGGCATGACAATAGGACACTTAAGGTATCTTCAGTCCTAAAGAAAAATGACGTAGACACCACAGTGAGGTACACTATAGTTACAGCAGTTCATTTGTTGTATTTACTTCATGATGTGTGAATGTTTATTTAAAATTACCCTGAAAGCCTTGATCAATGTATAGCGTAAGGCTAATTCTGCCAATTAAACTAGAAACTGTTGGAGGGGATCAAATTTGACGTTTATTTGAAGAGCATTTCCCTACTAGCGGACAAAACTAGAATTATTCCGACAAAACAAAGGTCAAATTTTGTCATGATGAATTTTTGTTCCGTCGGTTGCATTTGCACTAAAAATTTTAAAACCGTCACATTCCGTCAGCGCCCGATCTGTTCATAGGATCGGCCAACATAGTTGCCGAAGGATTTCACCTTTAATTTCCGGGATTTATCCTAAGTCACTGTAAAATTTTAGAATACCCGAACGTCGCAGCAGAAGACAATTACTGCCTTTCTAGTAAACTGATTACGGTTCAATTACACGCTTGTCTTAGCTTCAACGACAAATGATTGACATGTTTATAACGGTTTTGTATAATTAGTCGATTTTGCTAAATTATCACGTGGGAAAAACTTTGTCGGCGGTGCGTCTCAGGTTTTGACGGCTACGGCCAGAATTAGTAGAGTCGCGACAAACCATCCGCACTTTTAAAATGTTGGTGATGACAGAAAATATGTCTAAATAAACAATTTTGTCGCTAGTGCGGAAAGGCCCTGATGAAATTGAAAGTCGGAAAGACAATTTCAAATGCAAAAGTAATCAAGCGTAAAGGAAAGGCTGCAAAAGGGCATTGATTTATGTAAATAACCCGTGTGTCTGTTGATGACTCTGTTGCGTGATTTTAACTCAATGTTTTTTGATCAAATATTAGGAAAAAGAAACGAGAAGGCAACTAATTGGAAAGGCTAGCAGCGATGACTAAACCAAACGGCAAAAATTTAGCTTCTTGCAGTCTGCTTTCACAGTTTGTTAACGATAGACGGAAATTCTTGCAAAATTTTCCTATAGTTTCGATTAAAAAATTTAAGGTTGAATGAGCAAAATTGTAGCCCGTTTTTGCCACTATTCGCTGCTATTGACGCAATTTATTAACAAATTTCAAGTCCCTAAATGCTCTCCTTTTGCACCATTTTTAAAAAAATTTCCCCTCTAACTGCTACGCATTTCCTGTAAATTAATTGCAACAATTTGTTGCTTCGTCAAGATAAAAAATTCTGTCTGAGAATTTTGATGTTCTCATTACCTGTTTGCCAGATAGTGTGGGGATATTATAGGGAGAAGTTTCATGCTCATAGCTTCTGAGATAAAATATTTAAATAAATACACGTTACTCGATCGTTAAACATGTAATACGTGCTGATATTCATTTTTGCGAGTTGCGAAGTATTCCCAGAGCCCCGAAGGGGTGAGAAAAAATACAAGCAATACATTAGGTCGTTCAGTGCGGCCATTTCATTGCTCCGTAATTTTGCCCTCCTCTACAGCGTAAGACCGTGGCATATTTTGCGCGTTCTCATGACCTTATTTGGCAAAATGACATGGTAGTGGATTAGAAAAGACGCGTATCACCTATTCTAATACGAATATGCTTAGCAGATTTTTATTGCTTTTCATATACGTGTATTTAAGGGAGGAAAAGATGCTGTTCATCAGTCAATTATAAATTGAAAGATACCGACAGGAGTCAACAAAAACACGACATTTGCCTTTCATTTTACAGCGAATCAGCATTCAAAGCGCCGGCTCTTTCTTCTTTTCAATCCTTCCGGCTGCCGATCACCATGAGGAAGAAATAACGAAGAGACGTTTTAAATGTTTGATTTTATTTTACTATCCCTTGCAGGCTTTCGTTCTCTCGAAAGAACAATTGCTTTAGTAAATGATAGTTTGACCTAACAAGATAATTTAGCATCATTAACTGAGTTGATAACGTAAATGACCACCGTGAAGAGTTTCGAAGCTTAGGTTTCGAGCGTTAGCCCTTCGTCTTCCGCTCCGACGAAGAGCTAACCCTTGAAACTTCAGCTTCAAACCTCGTTACGTTGGCCAGTTACGTTATCAAGTCAGTTGATCATAATTATACTAAATAAGTCTGTTATACTCTCCCACCGAAGAAGCACCACAGTTTCTTTAGAAACTTACCCCCTTGTCCTAAGAAGAGTTTGATTTGAATTTCAGATGAGCCCGAAGTTGCAATTGATGGTAACCAAAAGCAGTTTATAGCTGAAGGCGAGAACTTCACGTTGATCTGTCGGTATAACGCTTCACCGCCTGTGTCTGAGGTGCAGTGGATAAAAGATGGAAATGTGATTACCATAAATGCCACTGTGACCAACAATGGATCAAGAGTGACTAACATCTTTTATAATGAAAGTCTATCACAGCTTTCAACCGCCTCAGCTTCTTCACAGGATTCTGGAAATTACAGCTGCAATGTTACAAATGATGTATATGGTACAACAGATTCGACTTTGATTGTTATTCAAGGTATGCATACGATGTCCATTACTTCCTGTACAACATATCCGCGGCATTATTTCTCTCAATGTTCCTGGTTAAATTTTTTTGTTAGTTTAACATCTTCTCCTGTGGAAGAAAAAGCCAACCCAGCAGTTCTGTGTAAACATAATTACACGAATTTATTTTTGCAACAAAACAATTCTCTCGTCAAAACGAACATCACATTTATTTGATCAGTAAAACAAAATTTGCCTTGATTTACGCGTTCAAAAAATAATCTAACTCCTTACCTCAATTTCTAGACAAAAACCATTCCTTCCTCATAGACTCACAAAAAATAAAAAAACAAATTAAAAAAAAATATAAAAAAGATGTCAATCATACGAAAGTTTAACTTACTACACTTTAGAAAGCCTCGAAAGAAGACGTAAAAGTAAAATTGTACAATACCTTGGAATACCAAATAACTGACTAAAGTATTTCTGTTCTCTCACAGAGAAGCCCTCCACCAAATTGCAGCCAGAAACTCTTACTGTCAAGGAGGGAGAAAATGTCACGTTATTTTGTAACTCTTCTGGAAGCTCTCTAACAATAACGTGGAAATTCAACGGAGTTGATGTAACCACCTCAGGGGATTCAAGGATTAGTTTTTCAGATGGCAATCGACATTTGATTATAACGAACGTGAGCAGGGTAAACAAGGGGGAATACAAATGTGTGGCGAGCAACGAGGTTGGAAACGATACATCTAATACTAACTTTCTGCTGGTTGAATGTAAGTACAGAGCAAACGTGACAGGCCGTTTTAACTTGTTAGCAGTCTTGAAGTTTCTTTTTTCTTGCTTGGCTTGAGATGATAGTAAAATCATAGCATTCTTAAGTTAACATTATTATACTATTAAATAACCAAGCTTCACCGAAGTGGAGGTGGCTAGTGGCGGATATTCAGAGGCTTAATAGCCCATCAGGGCGGGCCTTCAACGCTATTTACTGCTTTAGTATTACACTGATGTAGATTATTGATATTGACAATTTTGTTTTGTTGTTTGTTTATTCAATTCCTTTTAACGTTTGCTGTTTTTTTACAGTTATCAAACGGAGTAACTTTCATTTAAATCAGTGTTGCAGTGTAGTAGTGTTTCAGCAAAAATTGCCGAAATGGCAATTTTTGCTGTATTTTGTGAAATACGTATGGTTTTGCAGTGACTCAGTTTTTCAATTTTTTATCTTCACATTACTAGTTGGACCTGAAATATCCGAACCTCCAACTAATCGCACAAAAGAGGAAAAACAAACCGTTGATTTCAGTTGCGTAGTCGCAGGATACCCTACACCTGACGTTGCGTGGACAAAAAATGGACTGGAATTGAATGTGACAGGAGATGTGCGACTTAGTGTATCTTCCAATGATGGAGACCACCAATTGAACATATCAAATGTTCAACAATCAGATGCAGGGCAGTACAGATGTGTAGCCAATAACAGTCTGGATACCGCGAGTTCATCTTCAGCGACCCTAACAGTACAATGTGAGTGCCAAAGTAGTGTATATTTGTATATTAGCAACGTTCTAGTATTGATCACTTTTTTATTCGAGTTTCCTCCAGCGTTGACCACAAATTCTATAGATCATTATTATTGACAAAACCTCTCTTTTCGGTTGATGTTCTTCTCGTACTGAAAATGGCAAAAGACCAAGTTGAATTAATGCGAAGCCAATGATGTTATAAGTTCCTCAATGGATTAAATACATGTGTCAGAGACTGCAGGGACCTGCGTCCAAATTGTTGTCGACATCTCAGCTTCTCCCTCTCAAATCTTCGATTGTGGTTTTTGATTAAAGGGTCCTGGGTAAGTTTTCGTTTTACAATAATTGTTCTCCGCTAACTTTAATATGATATTATCAATGAAGAGCGGTTTCTATGTCGTATCACTGAATTTTAGTTGCACCAGAAGTCACAATCGATGGAGATCATAAACGGTATTTAGCCAACGGCACTGATTTACTGCTGAAATGCCAGTTCAACGCCTTGCCTACCGTTTCTGAGGTGCAGTGGGTAAAAGATGGGATTGTGATTGCATCAACCCTTACTACACCTTCGAATGGGTCACGTGTCACTATTTCACATCATAATGAAAGCCAAGCTCAGTTGTCGATCATCGCAGTTTCCTTGGAAGATGCTGGAAATTACACCTGCAATGTCACAAATAATGTTGGTAGCTCCTCAAATTGGACGTCGATTGTCATTCAAGGTATGTTGCGATGTAAATGAACTTAGACATGAAACAATTTGGTTTGTCAATATATTTCTTGGCCGAAAGTGACCAAAAGCAGAAATTGTATGTGAAGTCGAGGAACTGTTTTATACCAAGCTCAAATATTTTAAAAGCTTGTGGCCAAAATTTGACTCGTGAATTGACACAATGAAAAACCATTCTGTGTGTGTTCCTCTGAGACCTTACGGTACTTCTAGAGTCTCAAAGGGGTGTTGGCTTTTACGGCTAATAATTAAAATCTTGGTCAATTTACGGCTAAACTTCATTTTCTATCCTCAGTGATCACCAGAAGCCTAATCTTTTTCCGACTAACAATTAAAATCCGACTTGTTCCGACTAACAATTAAAATTTCCAGCAACGCCTAAAAATGTCGCACTGATAGTGGCATTTATTATTATTATTCTTAGTTATGTGCTTAAGAACCGGCTCAATAACACCTATTTAAACTGTTTGGATACGGAAAAAAAAAGAATGATAGATAAACATTTTAAGTATAAAATACTTTCTTGCATTTCTACAGTGACGCCTGTTATCGAGACGCACCCACAAGCTGATCCGATCAAAGAAGGAGAGAACTTGACTCTCTTTTGCAACGCTACTGGAAGCTCTTTGACAATATCATGGACGAAAAATGGATCTTCTATAAATCCAAATGAAGATGTACGGATCCGTTTGTCAACAGACAAAGAGCAGTTGACAATAACGAACGTGAGCAGGAAAGACAACGGAGCATACCGGTGTGTGGCGAGCAACAAGGTTGGAAATGCTACCTCCAATGTTGCCATAGTGACTGTCCGATGTGAGTTCAACTATGGTTTACGACACGACTAAAAATATGGATCGATCAAAATATAAATCGTTGTATACTTTAAATTCATCGTTGGTAAAAATGTTTAGGAAAGTCGGTTTCATTTGCTTTCCTATGTGATACAGCGCTCTAACCAACATGTCGCACTACATTTAGTAAATTACGTTTGATTTTGTAGAGAAAAATGATTTCTTTTTCATTATTTATATTGATAGTTGCCCCTGAAATCTTCCAATCTCCAAGAGATACCACGGAACTAGAAGGACAAACGGCTGTGTTCAATTGCGTAGTAGGAGGATACCCTACACCTGATGTTGCTTGGGAAAAAGATGGAGTGGAATTGAATGTGGCTGCACATGCGCGACTTAGTGTGTCTTTCAATGATGGAAACCACCAATTGATCATATCAAATGTTCAACAATCGGATGCAGGGCAATACAGATGTGTTGCTAATAACAGTTTGGATACCGCGACTTCATTTTCAGCAACCCTAACAGTACATTGTAAGTCTAAGAGTCGTTTTTAGTGAAACGTGCGAGTGTTGAATATTCTTTTATTTGTTTTGTTTTGTTTTGTTTTCTAATCGTTGTCCATAGGTAATTCAGGTTATTATTTTTACAAACCCCTACAAATTTTTGTGGTTTGTGAATTTGCTCTGCATTTGACTTTAACTACTCAGTTGCTTAATTTAAAAAGTTATTTAGTACTTCTATGGATAAATGTATATGTTGGCCATTGGCGCCAATACATCAATACCATCCATTAGAATTTTACTCTGTAATTGCCAGGTTTTCTCTCTCTGCTGCTCCATATCTTGTTCCTCTTCTTTCATAAACCTTTCAGTCCACATGTAAATTATTTTCACAAATTCAGCACTATCCGGAAAACCTGTCATGGGAATATGCAGACTCACAAGTTCTAGCGCACGGTTTTGATATGATACCAGTTATGCTTGAAAAGTTATATCGTCTATACACATAGGATGAAAAAGTAAATAAATTAAAGCCCATGATGATGATACAATTGTAATTATTAAATCACGTTTTAGTTGATCCAGAGGTTACAATCGATGGTGATAAAGAGAAGATTGTGGCTAAGGGCGACGATATCAAGGTAACATGTCGGCACAAGGCCCTACCGCCTGTGACTGAGGTGCAGTGGATAAAAGATGGAGAGGTGATTTCAACAAATTCCACGAAAATGATAAACAACTCCCGATTGGATATTCTGCACTTCAATGAGAGCCTCATACAGTTGTCGATCAGTGCAGCTACCGTGGCTGATAGTGGGAATTACACTTGCAATGTCACAAATATGGTTAATAGTTCATCAGACTCGACATCTATCATTGTCGAAGGTGTGTAAGAGCTGTTGACAAATTCTCATTTACTCGTGTTTTAGGGTAGGACAGCCGTAAGCTGGGATTTCTCCTCACAGACTTCGAAGAAATGAGGACAGTTTTTAAGGTCTAATTAAAAAGAAACCACCCGTTACTGAGAGTAAGATTTCGCCTGGGGCTCAAGGGCTGTCTATAAATTGCATGTTTAGGAGATAAGTAGCAACGACTGCCCCGTTCGTTTATCTTTAAATATTTACTGTGTGCGCAGGTATGCGCAGGAATACCGAGTTACTGATTATTGGTAACGGGGACTTCTTGATGTGTGCTGGGACATCCCGATTTTTAATGAGATAGTTTATAAGCTACTCTCAGAGATGGTTACAACCTACTGGAAGTCCCAGTAATCATCGCCTGTTACCGTTTCCGTTGCCTACAAAACTTTTAAAAATTATTAAGATGAAAATTGTAATTTGACCCAGCACCGGGGCATGGGTGAATATACATAATGTACACCTTAGAAAAGTAAAATAATTTCCTCTAGGTTTGACTAGAGAAGAAATGTTACTATTTATTTTCATTTTTTCAGGGTTGCATAATCTTAAAACACCTCGTGACTTCCGATGGCGTCTATGAGAAATTTCTTCAACGATTAATTTAGCGCAAATGTAGAATGTTTACAACATTGAAAACATAGTGGAGTGCTTCAGACTTAGTTTCTTTTCTGTTTTCCCTAATACAGTTAAGCCTTCCATCATAACTCAGCCAAAAAGTGCTGCCCCTGAAGAAGGAGACACCGTCAAGTTGTATTGCAACGCTACAGGAAGCCCTATACTGCATATATCATGGACGTTTGATGGATCTGTTATAACAGCAAATGAGAACTCCAGGATCAGTTTATCCAACGACTCTCAAGAATTGACAATAACAAGTGTGAAAAGAGGAGACAGTGGAGATTATCGATGTTTAGTGAAAAACAGGGTCGGAAATGACACTTCTGGCCGCTCTGTGATAAACGTGCTTTGTAAGTACAGAATAAGTTTGCTTTTCTAAGTCATGAAATCGCACTATAGTCGAGCTATACCCAATCTCTAAGACCTGACTTTTTTAGCGTTATCGATAAGGTATAGACCAACTTTAGGTCGAGAGAAATGCAGTTGAACAAAAAAAATAAATAAATAATAAATAAACAGATTTGGGCCTAATGTAAATTTCCGGGTTGTTTTACTACATTCTAATATAGGGGTCCAAACAGTCCCTCGTAATCCCAGAGATAGAAAGACAATTACCTGCATTACCTTTTACAAATGAAATACGTTCCTTTGGAGGCCAGATAGGGCCCGATTCTGTCAGAGTGAACGACAAGCTGTTTCTAGTTTACTCAGTAAATAAGACAGATCTCTTAAATAAGATATAACTCTCTCAGGAAAAAAAAAGGAATAAAAAATTATTTGATCGATCGTAGAACTGCTTAAGGTTATGCTTGTGGTTTATTTATCTATTCATTTTCGCTATCAATTTTTTTTTTCAGATCAGCCTGAAATTATTACGCATCCTAAGAATGTTACAGTAGAAGAAGGACTCCCCATGACCTTATTTTGTAACGCGACCGGAAATCCACCACCAACACTATCATGGACCAAAGATAGATCTCCTATAAATAACAACCAAGGGATCCCTTTTTCAGGAGACAACGAGACACTGTCTATAGCGAGTATTAATAGATCGGAAAGCGGAAATTACAGATGTGTTGCCAGGAACGGTCTCGGAAATTATTCCTCAAATCCTGCAAAAGTCGACGTACATTGTAAGTGCTCCAGTAATTCTTTTCTGTCTTTTTCCTAATTTGGAAGGAGAAATTCTGTACAGTTGATAGGATTAAAAAGGTATTTGGCACAAATGAATGTGAAGGGGGAAGTAACGATGGGTTCCCAGGAGTTGAAAGCAACGACCTCGGGAATCACCTTTCAAATCTTAAACTGAGTTAATGTCAAGTATAAATCAGACATTTTTTTTTCACCACAAACGTTTACCTACGAAAACTGAACACTAACACAATTTATGATATCATTGGTGTCGCAACTTGTGCAAAAGAAACGAAATGTTTGGGGCCGAAAGTTGAATGTGCGCCCAGTATTCACAAACAGATATCTGGCTTGTTATTTCAATTCCCTGTTGCGTAATTTTTTCCTATTCTTCAAGAAATCTCGTTCGGTCCCGTATTTGGGTAATTTTCGGCAGTTTCGTGGTGAGAAGGCAGATTGTTGTGCTATCAATCTTGTCAGCTTCATCTGAATGTCGACAAGGACGCCATAGATGTTAGAACTTTTCGTTAAACATCGCTCATTATCACTGATGACATAGCATTCCGGCCTGGGTCTTGGCGGAAATAAAAAATTATGTTTTCTCAATTATCGTTAGTTAGATGATGAAATATATACAAGATAAGCATAAAAATAAAAATAAGAAGAATTGAAATAATCCTATAGTCTTTCATACTGGTTAAGATTCATGATTTGACAATCCAAAAAAAACAAAAAAAATGACTAGGACTTTGAGATATACAAAGAAATAAGCCGGTAGCTTTTGAAATTCATTTATTTGAGTTAACAGAACGTAACACTTCTGTTTTTAAATTCCAAGTTGCACCTGAAATCGTGGAAAATCCAAAGGATGTCACCATAGTTGAGGGAGAACATGTTGTGTTTAGTTGTATGGTAGATGGAAATCCTTCACCAGGAGTTACTTGGACGAAGAACGAGGAAAAACTGAACATAACAGTAAATCAACGACTAACAGCGTCGTCACTGAACAACAAGCACAATTTGACAATCACAGTTGTTCATCGATCGGATTCGGGACAATACAGATGTGTGATTATTAATAGTGTTGGCAACATAACATCATCTCCAGGAGATCTAAATGTACAATGTAAGTAACTTACAAAATTTATTTGACTGTAAGATTATATAAAATCGTCTATGTGAACTGCGGATAATGAAATAAATATGAGAGCAATCTTCGCTACAATGAACACTACTTGAACAGTAGTGAAAATAGAGCTTAAAAAAAAAGTAAACAAAAAGCCCAGACCAGCACGAAACACTTTAATGCAGTCCTGGTTCTTTTTTTTTTTTTCTTTTTTTTTTCAGGTTTTTTCCACCACTGCTTAAGTAGTGTTCATTACTGCGAAGATCGCTCCCATATTCTTAATTTCTTTGTCATGAAAAAAACAACGGGTGCCGTGAAGTGAATTTAAAATTTGTTTCAATATTTCATAATCTTAGCATAGGTGACAACACAAAGAGATCTCTCTGTGTCTATATTTATCAAATAAATAGTCTCGACTGTGCTCTGTGCTTTTGCAAAGCACGCAGGAGGCGGTTAGAGCACTAAAGAAGTGTAGGGGGAAACAGGAGACGTAATTGAGTCTCTCCCTTTCCAGAAGAGCCGTAAGTTATGTGCCTTTGAACAGACACACAGACAAGAGAGTAGATTTTCATTGAGATCACAGATGGGAGTACAGGTTTAAATGTGATGCGCACTTTTGATCAAGCTCAAAGTTAATATGCGATGGGTGGGTTTTTTCGAAAAAGGCAAGGTATGGAATACCGTCTGTAATCTGTTTTGACGGAAAGAAAGAAAAGCGATCTAATATGAATAAGTGAACTGAAACAAGACGAAATGAAATGAAAATAAAACTTATGAAATGTGTAAGCCTGAAGGGAAAACGTGAGGTACCTGATAAAACTACTTGAACACAAAACCTTCTCTTTCCCACGAGCACATACTACAAACCATACATATCAACTATCGCCGCAGTCGAAGAACTGTTGTAATATAGGTACTTTTGAATTCTGTTGTAAATGTTAGTTTTGATCTTAAAGCCGTTCTATTTTGATTGTTCTGAGTACTCGTATCGAGATAAGAAACCAGTTTTCACTAGAATTTGATGATTCATTTAACATCAATCACCGAAAAATTTATATCTTTCTTTTGCTACTCTAAACTACATGCCATCTTTTGTCCTTGTGGGATTTGATTCTTTTTAGGGCGTTCACACTTCCTCCGTAGCACTGGAAAAACGCGAGGTAGCCGTTTTGAAATTAAGCGCTCCTGCTATAATCACCTTGCGCGAGGTCATTTTAGCGAGATATGACGCAATCCTCGACCAATCAGGGCGCGCACATCTCTATAATGGCCGTAGCAATTATACACTATAAATATGCGTTAGTGACGTAACCTTAACCAATACCGCGCGGGTAGGACAGAAAAAAAAACTATATAGGATGTTTTTCACTATACTGAGTGAGATTTGAAATTTTCCCTTTCAAAGCCGTGATGCTTGAAATACTGTTTAAAGAGGATGTGACGGATCAGTTTTTTTAAAATTTGTGCTTGAAACGGGATCAGCAACCCTACCCCCCACCCCTCCCTCCTCAAATAGGTGTCCATGTAAGATATGGCTTTACTCAGATGCTCATTTCTAATAAGTACAGGCTACTTTGTGAAAAGTGTTCTTTGTTTGTTTATTTGTTTATGTTGCCACTAACTTTACTCCCCTTGTTATTTTGCTGTTTGTAATTAAACAACTGCACATGGGATCATTTCACTCACACAAATTGGACTGAAAATTCAAGAAAACAAAATGCATGTATGTGTCAGTGGACCCATTATGCATTGCACACTTATACAAGTTCACGACATATACTGAAGGCCACTGAAAGACAAACGTGTGATGTGCTCGAAATTCAAGATAGGTTATTAAAATGAGAGTAGGCTAGAAAGCCCTTCAAATTTCTCTTGTTAGTTAAACCATAAACACTGCAGGCCTCTGCAAGAAGGTTATGGATGTATTTGATGTTGCCAGTTGAGTTAAAGACCAAAACAACAATCAGACTAAAGTGCCTTTTTTTCTAGTTCCACCTGAATTTATCAGCAGCCCGCAGAATGTGACAGTAATAGAAGAGCAAAATGTTAACTTAACTCTGGATTGCACAGTTTATGGAAATCCTACGCCAGATGTGAAATGGACAAAAGATGGACATGATCTATCAGAAAATCAAAGGATTAATGTTTCTGATTTTAAGGGAAACACTTCAAGTTTGACAATTACCAAGATTGTGCGAGGAGATGAAGGCCAACATAGATGTGTGGCAAATAACAGTGTGAATACCACTACTTCAGCCCCAGGAAAACTGATAGTCAACTGTGAGTATTATTTCTGACTGCAATTTATGAGATATATAATGTCAAAGCACTCCTGCTAGTATTGGTTGGGTGGAACCTGCAGAAAGTCAGCACACCAGGTACCTGAGACCCTTATACATGTAAGTATCTGCTGAGAGGACACCCAGAGGAACTCGTAATGTCTGTTTGGTATTGTTTAGAGTGTTTGCTTAATCATTTATCTCCAAGAAGTGATTAACATTTAACTTCTCCCTGTAGTATGAATATGTTATTCAACAAATAGGTGTAAGAGAATACCAATGCAGGCCCCGGTTGTTCACTGGTTGGATAACGCTATCCACTCCGTTGGAAAGTGTTATCCACTCTTTGAACGACTGGGCCCAGAAGTTTTTATCTTGATCTAGAACCAAATTCTCGCAAGCACATGTAATTTACAAGGAACTGTGTAACAGCTAAAGAGAAGAATTTAAAAAAAGAACAGATATTGGGATTTAAAAGTTAATGCACATATACTCAGCAAAGGTTTTAGTACTGTTCTGTCATCTGCCATTAACGTATATTTTGGGTGTGTCACTAAACATTTTTAGTATACATGTACCAGTTTGGTAAAACCTGCACAAAGGAAATATTTGCAAATAATGGGCAACATCTCTTGCGAAGGATGCATCCAAGGAGTTGAGAACAAGGATCAAAACTAGAATTCCACTTTGATACGTTTTGGAACCCTCTGTGACAAATTGATGTTTCATGAGCCAATCTGATGCCAGCATTATGCAAGACTGGCGTCAGACCACTTCTCTCTTTGCCTTGCTTTTCTTGCATTATATGAGATGCATTTTAAATAAAACATTTGGATGATGTAGGTAGATAACCTAAAGCGTGGTTTGATTTGGTGTTTTTGGATGGGGGCTCATCAACATACATTTGCAAACAACAACTAAAAATTTACAGGGATACTACACACCAAATTGTCTAAAAATATAACATATAATTCATAGAAATGTTTCAAATACATGAACTGTACACGTTTGTGATAACTAACTTGAACAATCCTTATGATTACAGTTAGAGCAGATGTCAAAATAAGTGGCAGTGAACCAAAGTTTGTTGAAATAAACAAACAGATCCATCTGACTTGCCAGTACAATGCTTCGCCGCCGGTGTTGGAAGTACAATGGGTTAAAGATGGAAATGTGATTGCTCGAAATGGTAGTGGTATTGGTAATGGATCGGTAAATATGACAAAGTTCACTGAAAGTCAATCCCAGCTGCTAATTTCATCAAGTACTACACACGATGAGGGAAATTACACTTGCTTCGTCACAAATACTGTTGGCAATTCCTCAGACACAACGTCAGTCTTTATACAAAGTATGTTTCTCTAAATGATGCACGGTATATTGATATTTTGTACCATTGTTTGATCTCATCACTTTGAGCAATGACCAGTAAGCAGATACTCATCTCTGTAAGGTTGTTGTTTAGAGTTTACTGTAGTTAATGGCTTCCTCATTAACTTTGTTAACTTATTTTAAAACTGGTTTAATTTTTTTTTTGATATTTTTTTATTCTTTGTAAAAGTTTTAATTTTCTTCTAGCAACACAGATCCAAGCTCAACTGTTCTTTAACCCTTTACACCCTAACATCAGTTTGCATATTCTCCATACTGTTTACTATAAGTTTTCCCAGGTGCTGAAAATGTTGCACTGATATTATAATAGTGGCATCGTCATTATTGTTTTATTCTCCGACGAAAAGATATAGTGCTTTACAATCCTACATTTTGGACTTCAACTAGTGCTTAGTTATGTGGGTAGGAACCGGCTCAAGAACACCAATTTAAACTGTTTGGATACGAAAAATAAAAAATGAGAGAGAAACTGAGAACTTTTTAGGTAGAAAATACTTGTTTGCATTTCTACAGTTACGCCAGCTATCGACACGCACCCACAAGCTGATCCGGTCAAAGAAGGAGAGAACTTGACTCTCTTTTGCAACGCTACTGGAAGCTCTTTGACAATATCATGGACAAAAAATGGATCTTCTATAAATCCAAATGAGGATGTACGGATCCGTTTGTCAGCAGACAACGAGCAGCTGACAATAAGGAACGTGAGTAGGATAGACAACGGGGCATACCGGTGTGTGGCGAGCAACAAGGTTGGAAATGCTACCTCCAATGCCACCACAGTGACTGTTCGATGTGAGTTTAACTATGGTTTACAACACGACTAAAATATAAATCTACCAAAATATAAATCGTTTTATATTTAAGTGCCACTCTCGCTAAGAGCGGTCCACTCAACTTCCCGTCGGAAAAAAGTTTTCTTTTATTTTTTGCCCATGAAAAGGGTTTAGGACACATGTTTCAAAAATAGTTTAGTTGTTCTCCAATTCTCTTTTTTTGCGTCGCCACAAGCCAAAAATGATTTTTGGCTAGACAACCCCTGTGGACAGCGATCGAAAGTGTAAATTTCAAAGATTTTGTCCAGCGCGCAGCGACTGCAACAATGAAGCTAATGTATCTTTATTGTAGCAATGTATCTTCTACGTTGAGGATTTTAGGTTTTCACAGGAACTGAAGGAAGATTAGATGCCGAGTTGTCCTAAATCGTTGCGTAAACGTGATCGGTCGTAACGCTTGCGCGCTTGCGTGACTTACAAAGTAGACAAAGGTGATCGGGAGGCGCCTTCTCGATAAACGAACGAAGTTTGAACGGTCAAAAGGAGATCTTGGTCAACTCTAAGAATCATGCAAATAATCTTTGACACGAGCGCAATTGAGCAAACACATGGATTTGCGTTGTTTTTAAGAAGTTGGTGGATGGAAGCTAGAGATATACCCGCCAGTTTGAGGCAATTTGTGACCTCATTGGTGTATAAACTCTGCACTGATATGCTTTTTCAACCCGATTAACGCCTGCATTTTGAGAATTCTTTCGTACAAAGTAGTGAGTTTTTGATATGCAAATTAAGTTCGAAGAGAAGGGTCTCCTCTGATCACGCTGGTGTGAAAAATATTTCAGCTGAAATTTCCATATTTTGTCTGTGAACTAACTGAATACACCTTGTAACTTGTAGCAAGGTAAAATTCCGTTAGCTACATTGTTGCAGTCGCTGAGCGCTGGACAAAATCTTTGAAATTTACACTTTCATTACACTTAACATTCATCTTTGATAAAAAAAAATGTTTAGGAAAGTCGCTTTCATTTGCTTTCTTTTTTGATACAGCTCTCTAACCAACATGTCACACTACACCTTCTAAATTATGTTTGATTCTGTAGATACTCATAATTTCTTTTTCGTTATTTATATTGATAGTTGCTCCTGAAATCTCCAAATCTCCAGTTGATGCCACGAAAGTGGAAGGACAAACTGTTGTGTTCAATTGCGTAGTGGCAGGATACCCTACACCTGATGTTGCTTGGACAAAGAATGAAGCGGGATTAAATGTGGCTGCTGATGCACGACTTAGACTCTCTTCCAATGATGGAAACCACCAATTGACTATAACAAATGTTCAACAATCGAATGCAGGACAATACAGATGTGTGGCTAATAACAGTTTGGATACTGTGACTTCATCTTCAGCGACCCTAACAGTGCATTGTGAGTCTAAGAGTAATTCCTCCGTGAAACGTGCGAGTGATGAATATTCTTGTATTTTTTTGTTTTGTTTTGTTTTTTTTTTCGGTGTTTGTATTGTAAATAAAAGCACATGATTACGATACAATTATAATTATTAAATCATATTCTAGTTGATCCAGAAGTTACAATCGATGATGGTAAACAGAAGATTGTGGCTAAGGGCGACGATATCAAGGTAACATGTCGGCACAAGGCCCTACCGCCTGTGATTGAAGTGCAGTGGATAAAAGATGGAGAGGTGATTTCAACAAACTCCACAAAAGTGATCAACAACTCCAGATTGGATATTGTGCACTTCAATGAGAGCCTCATACAGTTGTCGATCAGTGCAGCTATCGTGGCTGATAGTGGGAATTACACTTGCAATGTCACAAATATGGTTAATAGTTCATCAGACTCGACATCTATCATTGTCGAAGGTGTGTAAGAGCTGTTGAGAAATTCTTATTCACCCGCGTTTTAGGGTAGGACAGCAATAAGCTAAGATTTCTCTTTACGGACTTCAAAGAATGAATGAACTAAATGTGAAATCTCCGGATCGCGAGAGTAAGAATGCGCATGAAGTTCACGAGTTGTTTATAAAGTGCATATGTAGAAGATGAGCAGCAGCTGCTTAAGTCTATTTTGTTTATTTATCTTCAAATATTTGCTGTGTACGCAAAGCAACCCGAGACTTTCCTATGCAGTCCATGAAACATTTCGTTTTACGATTTGTTTAGTGGAAATATAGACTCTCTGATTACAACATTGAAAAAAATAATGGAGTGCCCTGGACTTTTTTTCTTCTGTTTCCCCTTATACAGTAAAGCCTTCCATCATTACTCAGCCAAAAAGTACTGCTCCTAAAGAAGGAGACACCGTCAAGTTGTATTGCAACGCTACAGGAAGCCCTATACTGCATATATCCTGGACGTTTGATGGATCTGTTATTAAAGCAAATGAGAACTCCAGGATCAGTTTATCCAACGACTCTCAAGAATTGACGATAACAAATGTGAACAGAGGGGACAGTGGAGATTACCGATGTTTAGTGAAAAACAGGGTTGGAAATGACACTTCTGATCCCTCTGTAATAAACGTGCTATGTAAGTACAGAATAAGTTTGCTTTTCTAAGCCATGATGGAACGAACTTTTGAGCAGTACCAGTAAGGTATGAGCCAACTTAAGATCGAGAGAAATGTAGTTGAACTAAATTTATATGTGTATATTTACATATATTTTCCAGGTTGTTTACAATATTCTAATACAAGGGTTCAGACAGTTTATCAGAAGTGTGTGGACGAAAAGATTGGGTTTTTCTGGACACTCTTTGGAATTCTCTTGCTTAAAAGAACGTATAACGATTTATTTGTCACAAAAACAGAAAAGAATAAAACATTCTTGGATCGATCCTAGAATTTCTTAAGGTTATGTTTCTGGTTTATTTATCTGTTCATATTTTTCTGTTTACAGATCGACCTGAAATTATTACCCATCCTAAGAACGTTACACCCGAAGAAGGACTCCTCATGACCTTATTTTGTAACGCGACCGGAAATCCACCATCAACACTGTCATGGACCAAAGATGGATCTCCTCTTACTAACACCCACGGGATAATTTTCTCTGGAGACAACGATACACTCTCTATAGCGAAAGTGAACAGATCAGAAAGTGGAAATTACAGATGTGTTGCCAGGAACAGCCTTGGAGATGATACCTCAAATACTGCAAAAGTCGACGTACAGTGTAAGTGATCCATCAATTATTTTCTGTTTTGCCTAATTTAAAAGGAGAAATTCTGGTCACAGTTAAAAGGTGTTAAAAGGTATTTTGTAGGGAGGGGGGAGGTTAGCTATGTCAAATATAAATCAGACATCATGAACACAATATTTATCTTCATGTTTCGAATTTTCGCAAAAATTGTGCAAACTTTAAAAATGGAAAGGAGGTGTTCAGGACGGAAAGTTGAATGTTCTTGCACAGTATTCACAAACAAACATCTGGCTTGTTATTTCAGTTTTTGGTCCTGTATTTGGGTAATTTTGGGATATTTCGTCGTGGGAAGGTAGATTATAATGCCATTTATCTTGTCAGCCTCATATGAATGTCGACAAGACCGGAAGAGGAGATGTTAGAATTTTTCGTTAATAATCGCTCATGATCACTGATGACATGGCATTCCTAGGTCTCAGCAGAAAGTACAAATAACTTTTTATGATATATCTTTAGTTAGAAGATGAAATAGACACTCAGCGACGAGCATAAAAACAGAAAGAAAAAGAAGAAGAAGAATTAAAATAACGCAATGGTCTTTCACGTCAGATCTTTGAGATATGCAAAGGACACGTGTACGCCGGTTTGAGTTGACAGAGCCTAACGCTTCTGTTTTTTTAAATTCCAAGTTGCACCTGAAATTGTGGAAAATCCAGAGGATGCCACCACAGTTCAGGGAGAAGATGTTTTGTTTACTTGCACGGTAGATGGAAATCCTTCACCAAGAGTTACTTGGACGAAGAACGAGGAAAAACTGAATATAACAGCAAATCTACGACTAACAGCGTCGTCACTAAACAAAAATCACAGTTTGACAATCACAGATGTTCATCGATCGGATTCGGGACAATACAGATGTGTGATTATTAATAATGTTGGCAACTTAACATCATCTCCAGGGAATCTTAATGTACAATGTAAGTAACTTATAAAAATTTCTTTGACTGTAAAATTATATGAAATTCTTGAATTCCCCGCACCCAACAAACTGACAACCAGAAATGCGGTGCGGGATAAGCAGACAATTCTTAGCCCATTTATTGAACTAACCAACTAATCACAAGACAAAAACAACTGTTTACACTGTTTAGACACCAAAAAACTAAAACAAACTCTATACGTTCGATGCGGCCAAAGTAAATTGAATAAACAAAACCACTTATAATGACTGTCAATCATCAGGAAAGCACAACTAAAAAACCGTTACGAGGAAATGGACTACAGGATTCCAACCAAAAAATAAAGAAGAACAAAATTTAACTGTCCGCTTGTAAAAATCCACAATGAAACTTGTTTACTGTTCAGCGAATATATACTTGCTAGTTTACATATCACACTTCTTTCCCATAATCTCACGCCGGCACTTAAAACACACTGCCGACAAATGCACTCGTGCTCGGGAATTCAAGAAACCATTTATCTTTTGTTTCATTACGCTTCCCTACATTCAGGCAAAGATAAATGAACAAATCATGTAAACTGCTAAGCGCATGCTACAAAACATACATAACAATTATCGTCGTGGGCGAATAATTGTTTTGGTATAATTGCTTAGGTTCTTTTGAATTCTGTTGCAAATACCAGTTTTGATGTTAAAGCCATTCTGTTTTTCAATCTATAGGTGAGATTTGAAATTTCCCTTTTAAAGCCGTGATGCTTAAAATACTGTTTAAAGAGGATGTGACGGATCAATTTTTCTAAAATTCCTGCTTGAAACGGGATCAGGAACCCTACCCCCCCCTCTGCCAGAGGGTTATGGATGTATTTGATGTTGCCAGTACAAGTAAAGACCAAAACAACACTAAATTGCCTTTTTTTCTAGTTCCACCTGAATTTATCAGCAGCCCACAGAATGTGACAGTAATAGAAGAGCAAAATGTTAACTTAACTCTGGACTGCACAGTTTATGGAAATCCTACACCAGATGTGAAATGGACAAAAGATGGAGTTGACATATCAGAAAATCAAAGGATTAGTGTTTCTGATTTTAAGGGAAACACGTCAAATTTGACAATTACCAATATTGTGCGAGGAGATGAAGGCCAATATAGATGTGTGGCAAATAGCAGTGTAAATAGTACCGCCTCAGCTCCAGGAAAACTGACAGTCAACTGTGAGTATTACTTTGAAGACTGCGGTATATGAGATATATACTAGTATTGGTTGGGTGGAACCTGTAGTAAGTCAGCACACCAGGTTCCTAAGACCCTTATACATGTAAGAGTCGTACTTGTAGTGTCTCAAGTTGATATTTTTCACGGTGTTTGCTTAGTCCTTTAACTCCCAGAAGTGATTAAAATGTAACCTCTACCTATAGTATGAATGTGTTATTCAGCAAATAGGTGTAAGAGAATACCAATACTTATCAGGCAGGCCCCGGTTGTTCAAAGGCTGGATAACGCTATCCACTCGATAAATTGCCATCCAGTGGATGGTGCAGTACGTTTTCTTAAAACTTATCCGATGGATAGTGTTTTATCCGTTGGATAGTGCTATTCACTCTTTGAGCAACTGAACCCAGAAGCTTTTATCTTGATCTAGAACCAAATTTTCACATTCACATGCAATTTACAAGGAACTGTGTAGCAGCTAAAGAGAAGAATTGAAAAAGACAGATATTGGGATTTAAAGGTTAATGCAGGTTCTAAGTGCACGTATACTCAGCAAAGGCTTTAGTACTGTTCTGTCATCTACACATAAACGTTTATTGTGGGTTTATCATGTGTAAACACTTTTAGTATGCATGTATCAGTTTGGCAAAACTTGCACAAAAGGAAATATTTGCAAATAATGGGCAACATCTTTTGCGAAGTATACATCCAAGGATTTGAGAAAAAGGATCAAAACTAGAATTCCACTTTCATACGTTTTGGAACCCTCTGTGACAAATTGATGTTTCATGAGCCAATCTCCTGCCAGTATTATGCAAGAGAAGTGTCAAACCACTTCTCTATTTGCTTTCCATCTCTTGCATTATATGAGATGCATTTTAGACAAAACCTTTGGATGATATAGGTAGATAACCTAAAGCGTGGTTTGATTTGGTGTTTTTCCTTGTGGGCTTATCAATATACATTTACAAACAACAAGGAAAAATTTACAGGGATACTACACGCCAAATTGTCTAAAAATATAACACATAATTCATAGAAATGTTTGTGGTGACTAACTTGAACAATCCTTATGATTACAGTTGGAGCAGATGTCAAAATAAGTGGCAGTGAACCAAAGTTTGTTGAAATAAACAAACAGATCCATCTGACTTGCCAGTATAATGCTTCGCCGCCGGTGTCGGAAGTACAATGGGTTAAAGATGGAAATGTGATTGCTCGAAATGGTAGTGGTATTGGTAATGGATCGGTGAATGTAACACAGTTCACTGAAAGTCAATCTCAGCTGCTAATTTCATCAAGTACTACACACGATGAGGGAAATTACACTTGCTTCGTCACAAATACTGTTGGCAATTCCTCAGATACAACGTCAGTCCTTATACAAGGTATGTTTTTCTGAATGATGCACGGTATATTGATATTTTGTACTATTGTTTGATCTCATCACTTTGAGCAATGTACAGTTAGCAGATGCTCTTCTCTGTTGGGCTGTTGTTTAGAGTCTACTGTAGTTAATGGCTTCCTCATTGACTTTGTTAACTTATTTTAAAACTGGGTTCCATTTTTTTATATATATATTTTTATCCTTTGTAAAAGTTTTAATTTTTTTTAAGAAACACAGATCCAAGCTCATCTGTTTTTAACCGTTTACACCCTAACATCAGTTTGCATATTCTCCATACTGTTCACTGTACGTTTTCTCAGGAGCTGAAAATGTTGCACTGATATTAAAATAGTGGCATCGTCATTATTGGTTTATTCTCCCGCGAGAAGATAGAGTGCTTTACATTCCTACATTTTGGACTTCAACTGCTGCTTAGTTATGTGCGTGGGAACCTGCTCGAGAACACCTATGTAAACTGTTTGGATACGAAATATAAAGAATAATAGGTAAACTTTTTAAGTAGAAAATACTTGTTTGCATTTCTACAGTGACGCCAGCTATCGACACGCACCCAAAAGCTGATCCGGTCAAAGAAGGAGAGAACTTGACTCTCTTTTGCAACGCTACTGGAAGCTCTTTGACAATATCCTGGACAAAAAATGGATCTTCTATAAATCCAAATGAGGATGCACGGATCCGTTTGTCAGCAGACAACGAGCAGCTGACAATAACGAACGTGAGTAGGACAGACAACGGGGCATACCGGTGTGTGGCGAGCAACAAGGTTGGAAATGCTGTCTCCAATGCCACCACAGTGACTGCTCGATGTGAGTTTAATTATGGTTTACGACACGACTAAAATTTAAATCGTTGTATATTTAACATTCATCTTTGACAAAAAAATGTTAGGAAAGTCGGTGTCATTTGCTTCCTTTTTTGACGCAGTGCTCTAACCAACATGTCGCACTACATCTTGTAAATTATGTTTGATTCTGTAGAGACTCATAATTTCTTTTTCGTTATTTATATTGACAGTTGCCCCTGAAATCTCCAAATCTCCAGTTGATGCCACGAGAGTGGAAGGACAAACTGTTATGTTCAATTGTGTAGTGGCAGGATACCCTACACCTGATGTTGCTTGGACAAAGAATGAAGCGGAATTGAATGTGGCTGCAGATGCGCGACTTAGAGTCTCTTCCAATGATGGAAACCACCAATTGACAATATCAAATGTTCAACAATCGAATGCAGGACAATACAGATGTGTGGCTAATAACAGTTTGGCTACTGTGACTTCATTTTCAGCGACCCTAACAGTGCATTGTGAGTCTAAGAGTAATTCCTCTGTGAAACGTGCGAGTGTTGAATATTCTTGTATTTTTTTTTTGTTTTGTTTTGTTTTATTTTTTTCGGTGTTTGTATTTTTTTCCATAAGTAATTAAGATCATTCGTTTTAGAGACGCTACCAATTTTCAAGATATGCATACGAATTTGTTCTGGATTTGAATGTAACTGCTAAGTAGCTTGATTTAAAATGTTATTTAGTACTTCGATGGATGAATGTATATGTTGGCCACTGACGCTAATACGTCGATATTATCCATTACAATTTTACTCTACAATTGATATCTGTTCTCTCTATGCCGCTCCATTTCTTGTTCTTGTTCCTTCATAAACCTTTCAGTTCATATTTAAGTTATTTTCACAAATTCAGCACTATCAGGAAAACCTGTCATAAGAGTTTGCAGACTCACAACTTCTAGTCTAGGATTTTGATATGATACCAATTATGCTTGAAAAGTTATATCATCTATACACAGCATAATAAATAAATAAATAAATAAATAAAAGCACATGATTACGATACAATTATAATTATTAAATCATATTCTAGTTGATCCAGAAGTTACAATCGATGGTGGTAAAGAGAAGATTGTGGCTAAGGGCGACGATATCAAGATAACATGTCGGCACAAGGCGCTACCGCCTGTGATTGAGGTGCAGTGGATAAAAGATGGAGAGGAGATTTCAACAAACTCCACGAAAGTGATAAACAACTCCCGATTGGATATTCTGCACTTCAATGAGAGTATCATACAGTTGTCGCTCAGTGCAGCTATCGTGGCTGATAGTGGGAATTACACTTGTAATGTCACAAATATGGTTGATAGTTCATCAGACTCGACATCTATCATTGTGGAAGGTGTGTAAGAGCTGTTGGCAAATTCTTATTTACCCGTATTTTAGGGTGAGACAGCAATAAGCTGAGATTTCTCTTTACAGACTTCAAAGAGTGAATGAGTTAAATGTGAAATCTCCGGATCGCGAAAGCAAGATTTCGCATGAAGTTCACGAGCTGTTTAGAAAGTGCATATGTAGAAGATGAACAGCAGCTGCTCTATTTGTTTATCTTTAAATATTTGCTGTATACGCATAGTATTAAAGCAACCCGAGACTTTCCTATGAAGTCTATGAAACATTTCGTTTAACGATTTGTTTAGCGGAAATATAGACTGATTACAACACTGAAAAAATAATGGGTGCTTTAGACTTTTTTTTCTGTTTCTCCCTATTCAGTAAAGCCTTCCATCATTACTCAGCCAAAAAGTACTGCCCCCCAAGAAGGAGACACCGTCAAGTTGTATTGCAACGCTACAGGAAGCCCTTTACTGCATATATCCTGGACGTTTGATGGATCTGTCATTAAAGTAAATAAGAACTCCAGGATAAGTTTATCCAATGACTCTCAAGAATTGACAATAACAAATGTGAACAGAGGAGACAGTGGAGATTACCGATGTTTAGTGAAAAACAGGGTCGGAAATGACACTTCTGACCCCTCTGTAATAAACGTGCTATGTAAGTACAGAATTAACTTGCTTTTCTAAGTCATGAGAGAACGAACTTTTGAGCAGTATCAGTAAGGTATGAGCCAACTTAAGATCGAGAGAAATGTAGTTGAACTAAATTCTTATGTGTGTGTGTGTGTATATATTTGTACGTATATATATATATATATATATATATATACACAGAATTGCGCGTAATGGAAATTTCCAGGTTGTTTACAATATTCTATTATATGGGTCCAAACAGTTTTTCAATTATCAGAAATGTGTGGACGAAAAGATTGGGTTTTTCTGGACACTCTTTGTAATTCTCTTGCTTAAAATAACGTATAACGATTTATTTGTCACAAAAAGAGAAAAGAATAAAAAATTCTTGGATCGATCCTAGAATTGCTTAAGGTTGTGCTTCTGGTTTATTTATCTGTTCATATTTTTCTCTTTACAGATCAACCTGAAATTATTACGCATCCTAAGAACGTTACACCAGAAGAAGGACTCCTCATGACCTTATTTTGTAACGCGACCGGAAATCCACCACCAACACTGTCATGGACCAAAGATGGATCTCCTTTAACTAACACTCAAGGGATAATTTTGTCAGGAGACAACGAGACACTGTATATAGCGAAAGTGAACAGATCAGAAAGCGGAAATTACAGATGTGTTGCCAGGAACAGCCTTGGGGATGATACCTCAAATGCTGCAAAAGTCGATGTACAGTGTAAGTGATCCGTCAATTATTTTCTGTTTTGCCTAATTTGAAAGGTATTTTGTGTGGAGGGGGGGGGTAGCTATGTCAAATATAAATCAGACATGTTGAACACAATATTTATCTTCATGTTTCGAATTTTCAGAAAAAATTTTGCAAACTTTAAAAATGGAAAAGAGTTCTTCAGGACCGAAAGTTGAATGTTCGTGCACAGTATTCACAAACAAATATCTGGCTTGTTATTTCAGTTCTCTGTCACGTAATTTTTTCCCCCTTCCTTCAAGAAATCTCATTTGGATTGTATTTTGGTAATTTTGGGTAGCTTCGTCGTGAGAAGGTAGATTATATTGCCATTTATCTTGTCAGCTTCATCTGATTGTCCACACGACTGGAAGAAGAGATGTTAGAATTTTTCGTTAAAAATCGCTCATTATCACTGATGACATAGCATTCCTAGGTCTTAGCAGAAATTAAAAATCATTTTTTTATGATTTATCTTTAGTTAGAAGATGAAATAGACACTCAGCGACGAGCATAAAGACCGAAAAAAAAGGAAGAAGAAGAATTAAAGTAACGCAGTAGTCTTTGACGTCAGTGAAAAATTATGTTTTGACAAATCTAAAAAGCAAAAAACAATAAAAAAAAATGACGAGATCTTTGAGATATGCAAAGGAATAAGCCGGTAGCTTTTGAAATTTGCAGATTTGAGTTGACAGAGCCTAACGCTTCTGTTTTTTTAAATTCCAAGTTGCACCTGAAATTGTGGAAAATCCAGAGGATGCCACCATAGTTGAGGGAGAAGATGTTGTGTTTAGTTGCATGGTAGATGGAAATCCTTCACCAAGATTTACTTGGACGAAGAACGAGGAAAACCTGAATATAACAGCAAATCTACGACTAACAACGTCGTCACTGAACAACAATCACAGTTTGACAATCACAGATGTTCATCGATCGGATTCGGGACAGTACAGATGTGTGATTATTAATAATGTTGGCAACCTAACATCATCTGCAGGGAATCTTAATGTACAATGTAAGTAACTTATAAAAATTTCTTTGACAGTAAAATGATATGAAAATCATCAAAAACTACTTGAACACAAAACCTCCTTTTTCCCAAGAGCACATGCTACAAATCATACATAATAATTATCGTCGTTGGCGAATGATTGTTTTAGTATAATTTCTCAGGTGCTTTCGAATTCTGTTGTAAGTATCAGTTTTGATGTTAAAGCCATTCACAAATTGAACTGAAAATTCTAGAAAACAAAACGTATGTATGTGTTAGTCGAAACAGCCATTTTTTTTTGTCTTTAATTTTTTTTTTTTTGGCATTTTACAAAACATTACTCTACTTACAATACACTACAGAACTCAGTTACAATACGTCACTTACAATAATCCACTGAGGACACACCACGAACAAAGTATAGTTTACAATAAACTTGATTACAGTAGATGACTTACCTTCGATTACTTACACTACCTACACAATGCTCTAAATTTACATTATTTTATGACAGAAAACACCCATACCCATTATGCATTGCACACTTATACGAGTTCACTACATATCTAGGGGTGAAGGTCACCCCTAGATTGTGGAACGATCTTCCGGGCTCCATCAGAAGCACCCAATCTTTAAACAAGTTTAAGACCGCTATTAAGACTTTTTTATTTGCAAAAGCTTTTTATTTCTTTTTATCTAATTTTATGTTTTTGCATCTTCTCAGTGATCATTTTTTTTTTTTTAGTTTTTAGTAACTATCAGGGTTGTATTTTTAACTTTTAATTGTAATGCGAATTTGAAAATTCTCATATTGATAATTGCGCGACATGAGTCTATAAATTATTACTAAATTATTATTATAAGGTCACTGAAAGACAAATGTTTGATGTGCTTGAAATTCAAGATAGGTTATTAAAATGATAATAGGCTGGAAAGCACTTCAAATTTTTCTTGCTAATAAAACCATTAACAGTGTAGGCCTCTGAAAGAGGGTTATGGATGTAATTGATGTTGCCAGTACAATGAAGGCTAAAGACTAAAAAAGACTAAAAAAGACTAAAAAAGTAAGACTAAAGTAAGACTAAAGTAAGACTAAAGTAAGACTAAAGTAAGACTAAAAAAACACTCAGACTAAATTGTATTTTTTTCTAGTTCCACCTGAATTTATCAGTGTCCCACAGAATGTGACAGTAATAGAAGAGCAAAATGTTAACTTAACTCTGGACTGTACAGTTTATGGAAATCCTACACCAGATGTGAAATGGACAAAAGATGGAATTGACATATCAGAAAATCGAAGGATTAGTGTTTCTGATTTTAAGGGAAACATGTCAAGTTTGACAATTATCAATATTGTGCGAGGGGATGAAGGCCAATATAGATGTGTGGCAAATAACAGTGTAAATAGTACCGCCTCAGCTCCAGGAAAACTGACAGTCAGCTGTGAGTATTACTTTTCAGACTGCAGTATATGAGATATATATATTATTATTATTGGTTGAGTGGAACCTATAATAAGTCAGCACATCAGGTACTTGAGACCCTTATACATGTAAGAGTCTTCTCAGAAGACACCCAAAGATATGCTTGATATTGTTCACAGTGTCTGCTTAATCCTTTACCTCCCAGAAGTGATTTATATGTAACTTCTTCCTATAGTATGAATATGTTATTCAACAAATAGGTATAAGACAACACCAATACTTATCAGGCAGGCCACGGTTGTTCAAAGGTTGGATAACGTTACCCACTCAATAAATCACTATCTGGTGGTTGGTACAATACGTTTCCTTGGCAGTTATCCGCTGGATAGTGATTTATCCGTTGGGATAGTGTTCTCCACTCTTTGAACAACTGGGCCCAGAAGTTTTTATCTTGAACTAGAACCAAATTCTCTCAATCGCATGTAATTTACAAGGAACTGTGCTGCAGCTAGAGAGAAGAATTAAAAAAATATATGTATAAAGGTTAATGCAGGTTCTAAGTGCACATGTACTCAGCAAAGGTTTTCTTGCTGTTCTATCATCAACACATAAACGTTTATTTTGGGTGTGTCGTGAAAACACTTTTAGTATGCATGTACTGTAGAATGTATCCAAGGATTTGAGAACAAAGATCAAAACTAGAATTCCACTTTGATATGTTTTGGAACCCTCTGTGACAAATTGATGTTTCATGAGCCAATCTGATGCTAGCATAATGCAAGACTGGCGTCAAACCACTTCTCTATTTGCTTTGCATTTCTTGCATTATATGAGATGCATTTGAGATAAAACATTTGGATGATATAGGTAGATAGACTAAAGCGTGGTTTGATTTGGTTTTTTTCCTTGGGGGCTCATCAATATACACTTACAAACAACAAGTAAAAATTTACAGGGATACTACACACCAAATTGTCTAAAAATATAACACATAATTCATAGAAATGTTTCAAATAGATGTACTATACACGTTTGTGGTAACTAACTTGAACAATCTTTATGATTACAGTTAGAGCAGATGTCAAAATAAGTGGCAGTGAACCAAAGTTTGTTGAAATAAACAAACAAATTCATCTGACTTGCCAGTACAATGCTTCGCCGCCGGTGTCGGAAGTACAATGGGTTAAAGATGGAAATGTGATTGCTCGAAATGGTAGTGGTATTGGTAATGGATCGGTGAATGTAACACAGTTCACTGAAAGTCAATCTCAGCTGCTAATTTCATCAAGTACTACACATAATGAGGGAAATTACACTTGCTTCGTCACAAATACTGTTGGCAATTCCTCAGACACAACGTCAGTCCTTATACAAGGTATGTTTTTCTGAATGATGCACCGTATATTGATATATTGATATCTCATCACTTTTAGTCAAGTACAGTATGCAGATACTCTTCTCTGTGGGGCTGTTGTTTAGAGTTTACTGGAGTTAATGGATTCTTCATTAACTTTGTTAACTTATATTAAAACTGATTCCATTTTTGTTTTTTTTTTGATATTTTTTATCCTTTGTAAAAGTTTTAATTTTCTTTAAGAAACACAGTCCCAGGCTCAACTGTCTTTTACTCTTTACACCCTAACATCTGTTAGCTTACTCTCCATACTGTTCACTATACATTTTCTCAGGTGCTGACAAAGAGAATTTGTCTAACAAGCAAGAGCTTCTTCTTTCCTTTATTCGTGATCTTAATGTGTCATTAAGGTGTAACATTGTTAGGAGGAATTCGATTCTAATCACTCTTACAGGTTAAAGGGATAAAGTCACCATTTGGCAGCTTACACTTCTAAATGTTTCTTCCCCTCCCTCCCTCCCTCCCTCCCCCCTTCACCCCCCTCCCCCCGCAAAAAGAGAAAGGTCAATTGTTCCAATAGAGAACAACCCAATGTGAAAAGAAACAAAAATTACGAAAAAAAACAGCTGCACATAAATACACTATATCTATGTGTCTCTCTATTCTATCTTAACCATAATCACACCAAATAATGTAGATCTTCAACTAAGCCACATTTGCTGTCAGTTATAGGTAGTTTTGTTTTTTGATAATTTTCAATGTTCTGTGGTAATTGAGACTGCAACCGCTTGGATATGGGAAAGATTCTCATAAAACGTGGTCTTGCTTATGTTTTGGGGTTAGAGGAGCCTAAAGACAGAACATGCACAAGATGACGGGAGCAGCAACGCAAATTATATTGATAAAATCATTCCAAAAGCTGAACAGTCGATATACAAAAAAACTCGATCTCCGTAACAATCTTATGGAAATAATTAAGAAGAATGAATTTATTTTCCTGTATCATTAATGTGGAACTTGTCCAATGTAGAACGATTTTAAAACTCTTCATCTATTTGGTGAAATTGCACATTTTAATGAGTAACGAAGTATTGTTTAATTCCACAGTGGTGCCAGACCCACCGCAGACATTGACAGTTGATTCAAAGGGCTCACGGGTGGTGAATATCTCTTGGACAGCTGGTTTTGATGGAAATAGTGCCATTGAGAACTTCACAGTGGAGATCAGTGAAGATAATCAGATCTTTAAGGGTGTTGTTTGTCAGGGATCACTCTCAAGCAGTGCCTGTGTGGTGTCCAGTTCCTCCACAAAAGCCTCTCTTACAGGTCTTCTTCCTTGGACGACATATAATATCAGAATGTTTGCGACAAACACAATTGGCCAAAGTAACAGTAGCCATATTCTGAATGTTACCACAGATGAAGAAGGTACATGTATGCTATTCACTCTCTGCATTTCTTTGCTGTGTACGGAAGGAGCCACACCGATAATAGCTACCGGAGTATTATGACAGGGGATAAGGGCGTGTAGACTTTTTGGAAATTGTGGTAATTACTTTATGAGGGCTATTGTATGCCATGTGTCACAAATTTGTGGAGAAAACTTATACAACAATCTAAGTGTGTATTAACTGCGAAAGTTTTGCACGCAGTAGTGAGCAGGTGCTAGTTTATGTACTTTTGTGCGGAAATCAAGCAAACACAATTTTGCTACAATTTTCATGTGTTATATATTGACATACTAAAAGAGTTGTATGTATATATATATATAGTTTTTAATTCACTTTGCAGTGCCAAGGGAAGCTCCGACTTTTGATGTGATTATTGTCAATTCAACTGCAGTGAATGTTTCCTGGCAGGTAATTATCAGACGTTACATTTATCTCCGAATGATTTGTTGTTGTTGTTGTTGTTGTTGTTGTTGTTTTAGTACTGACATGTTTTATTTATTCCCTCCACATTTTACAACAAGGAAGGGAGAGTTTCAAACCTGAATTACTAGTTCACACAACTGTTTTGTTAAGTACAGTGTTAAATACGATAATTACAAGTATGCTAAATGATGCGAAAGTACGTATGATAAGACGAAACTTTAAATCTTGAATGCTTCGTTAGTTTTCGAATAACCATGCACGTGTTCGGCTCTCTGCGGGTTTAAATTTGAAATTGCGTAGACTTAGACAAGACGAGACTCTGCTCTTAATTAACTTGGACAGCAGCTTACTTTTACATGTCGGCGATGTCAGCAACGACATTATTTTCAGCTCCCTCCGTTAGATTCCGTGTTGTTGTGTACCATTTAACGTATACATGTCACGGATGACGCGATGTAGCTAGCAAGACCATCGTTTATACCCTTGCCTGTGGCTTCTGTGTCGCGTTTTTAGTTTACAGTTGTAATTTCATTTTAATGACTTTTGAGATCCACTTCAGACTAAGCGTAAGGAAACTCAGACTTAATTTTAATTTTAAAAAAATTGAATCAATAAGTACATGAACTGTTCATGATAGTATAGTACAACAACTGGACGCCCTTAAGTATGTGTAAAAAGTATTTTATTCATCAAATAAATGTTTTTTTTTTAAACTTTACGAAACCAGATGCTAAGTAAGGACAAGGCTAGAGGAGCCATCTTGGGCTATTACGTTTTGCACCGGGTTAAAGACACTCCACCCTGGACAAATGAAAGTGTTGATAGAGCCGAAAAGACATCACTTCTAGTAGGATCACTAAATGAACACACTACATACGAGTTTGCCATGCAGGCGTTTAACAGTAAAGGTGTCAGTAATTTAAGTGCTTTGGTGGAAAAGACTACTGACCAGCATAGTGAGTGTTACTTTATTTTACTCATGTTCATCTTTTGTATATAATTGTTTTTCGAACATGATTTTTATGGTTTGTACAATCTCGGACAATGATTATTTGCCGTATAACTTACAGTGTAGTTCTTCTAGTGAGATGTTTTTTCATTACTGAACGTATAACGAGTCGTAGGAAAGATTAGTCACAATGGTAATTGCATTTGTTGTACACATGTTCTAATGAACCTATTGATAGAGGTGTGCCTCATGGTAATTGGGTATTATCGATTGAGTTGACAACGTAAACTGACCCCCGTAAAGAGTTCCAAAGCCGAGGTTTCGAGCGTTATCCCTTCGTCAGTGCTCTGACAAGGGGCTAACGCAAAAACGTCCAGAACGTCAAAAAAAGGTCGAAACGTCAGCTTTGAAAATCTTTACATCGGCCAATTTATGCTATCAACTCAGTTGATAAGGCTAAATTACCCTGTTATACTCTCCCACCGACGCAGCACCACAGTTTCTTTAGAAAGCTATCCCCTTTAGTCGTTCTCTCCTCCGTTTAATGCCCGGAAAAGTACATCTACGAGACCTTATGATACAATTTCTACGCTTTCAGAGCCTAGTGGGCCACCGCAACAAGTCACACTAAGCGATGTAACGTCTACAAGTATCAATGTATCCTGGGGTCCTGTCCCTGCTAATGATCGAAATGGAATCATCCTAGGATATAAACTAAATTATCGAGCATTACCAAATCATGGCATCGTTACCGAATTCCTTAATATCAGCAGTGAACAACAAAATGAAGGAAGAACAAAGATATTACAGACTCTGAATGAATTTACCAACTACAGCTTTAGCGTGTTAGCGTTCACTATAGTGGGAGATGGACCCCCAAGCGTTGCCAAGTTTGTGCAAACGTTGGAGGACAGTAAGTTAACCTAATATCTTTTCTATTGTGTTACTCTAAGTAGAATGCAATAAATTTTCCTATGTATAACAATGCCTTAGATCTCAAACTGTCAACTAACCTATGTAATGTAAACGAAATTAGCCACCCTCTTACAAAACTTAAGTCGCGCAAGTCCCCCGGGTCTGATCAGCTTTCAATGCTTGTTCTGAAGGAATGCGCAGTCAAGTGAGGGCCTTCTCTTTCATTATTAAACAATTCCTTCGATATTAGCCAGGTGCCGTTGTCGTGGAAGATAACCGTTATTTCCTTTGTCCACTCTTTCTTTTTTTCTTTCTTTCTGTTTTTTTTTTTAATTTATTTTTTAATATATATGAGCGGAGGTGTACTGAGAATAGGAAGTCCTTTTCGATAAAATCTTTTTAATAAGGAATCTACGTGCAATAAGCTATGTTTTTCTTACTTATCCGAGTTTATCTTCAGTTCTAGCAAAATGCTGTCCCAGCTTATTTTGTTTTCATCCTTTGCTCAGGGTAATTGGGTATTATCAACTGAATTGACAACGTAAATTGACCTCCGTAAAGAGTTTCAAAGCTGATGTTTCGAGCGTTATTCCTTCGCCAGTGCTCTGACAAGGGACTAATGCCGAAACGTCTTAAACGTCAAAAGCGTCGAAACGTTAGCTTTGAAACTCTTTATATTAACAAATTTACGTTGACCAACTCAGTTGATGATACCAAATTACCCTGTGAAGTGTGAAGTGTGTATAGGAAGGCCTGCGTAAGTTCTATGGCACGTTGTTGTGTAAGAAAAGAATATGATTGGGTTTGTTCAATTCATTTATGGTTTTTTCGGGTTTAATTCGATGTCGGTTCAGGGCCATACCTCTGTATTTCGACTTGTTATCGATTAGAACGTAAAAGCTTCGTCGTAAAACGCTCTCACATGTGCATATTATTTTAGTCTGAACATATCTAACCTATCCTTTAGAGAAGAGTCGAAAGGTCAAAATATGCAAAAGAAAAGAAAAAAGAAAGAAAGACAAAACATTAAAATAAAGGTTGACGGGACCTGAGCTCGAACATATTAATTCCGAATCCTTTGGGTTTTTTTTTTGTTTTTTTTTTTTTGTATCATATATCGAAAGTAATGTACAGTTAAGCAGTTTCCGCAAACGTGTAACTTCTTAAGCTGGAACCTGTTTGACCACTCCTTTCGTATACAAAGTCCGTTACATATGCTTATGGTTCATTTCAGAACCTTCTGCTGCTCCTTTGAATGTGAGAGGACATAACACAAGCTCAACCAGCATCTTTGTAATATGGGATGATGTTCCGGCTGCTGATAAAAATGGTATCATTACGAGTTACAACATCACTTATCACCCACTGACACAGAATCACAGTAACAGTACAACAGTAGATTATCCACATCGTCAAGTGACTCTGATGGGTCTGAGAGAGTTTGTTAACTACAGCATCACAGTGTTTGCTTCCACGGTGAAAGGAAATGGACCTGAAAGCGATCCTGTTATTATCAGTACTGGCGAGGATAGTGAGTAATTTTGCTTTTGGATTAATGTTCCTCGTTACATTTCGGAAATGAGTTCTTATGTGCTTACACAGTTAGGCCCAGCACCAGACCTAATATAGGCAGTGACTATTTTTTTCTTTATGGACATAAGAAAAAAAGGTGGTATCGATTATATCGCTGTTAAAAGCAGTTCTTACCTCGTTTATATCAGAACCATCTGCTGCTCCTTTGAATGTGAGAGGACATAACACCAGCTCAACCAGCGTCTTTGTAACATGGGATGATGTTCCGGCTGCTGACAAAAATGGTATCATTACGAGTTACAACATCACTTATCACTCACTGACAGAGAATCACAATAACAGTACAACAGTGGATCATCCAGATCATCAAGTGACTCTGATGGGTCTGAGAGAGTTTGTTAACTACAGCATCAGAGTGTTTGCTTCCACGGTGAAAGGAAATGGACCTGAAAGCGATCCTGTTATTATCAGTACTGGCGAGGATAGTGAGTGGTTTTTCTTTTGGATTAATGTTCCTCGTTGCATTTCAGAAATCAGTTCTTATGTGCTGACACTGTCCAGTCCAGTGCCAGACCTAATATAGGCTGTAATAATTTTTTTAGGGACATAAAAAAAGGTTGGTATTGATTATTTCGCTGTTTAAAGCAGTTCTTCCCTCATTTATATCAGAACCTTCTGCTGCTCCTTTGAATGTGAGAGGACATAACACCAGCTCAACCAGCATCTTTGTCACTTGGGATGATGTTCCGGCTGCTGATAAAAATGGTATCATTACGAGTTACAACATCACTTATCACTCAGTGACACAGAATCACAGTAACAGCACAACAGTGGATCATCCAGATCGTCAAGTGACTCTGATGGGTCTGAGAGAGTTTGTTAACTACAGCATCACAGTGTTTGCTTCCACGGTGAAAGGAAATGGACCTGAAAGCGATCCTGTTATTATCAGTTCTGGGGAAGACAGTGAGTAATTTTGCTTTTGAATTAATGTTCTATGTTACATTTCAGAAATCAGTTCTTAACTACCAACACATACTTCTCCAGTACCAGACCTAATATAGGCAGTAACTATTTTTTTTTATATTCATTAAAAAAATGGTATTGATTATATCGTTGTTTAAAGCAGTTCTTACCTCATTTATATCAGAGCCATCTGCTGCTCCTTTGAATGTGAGAGGACATAACACAAGCTCAACCAGCATCTTGGTAACATGGGATGATGTCCCGGCTGATGATAAAAATGGTATCATTACGAGTTACAACATCACTTATCACTCACTGACAGAGAATCACAGTAACAGTACAACAGTGGATTATCCAGATCGCCAAGTGACTCTGATAGGTCTGAGAGAGTTTGTTAACTACAGCATCACAGTGTCCGCTTCTACGAACATAGGACCCGGACCAGCCAGTGATGCTATTATTGTCATTACTGGCGAAGACAGTAAGTGATATGCTACTCGAACATAAAACTCATAGAATTTAGATAATATATAACTTACCGCCAACGTGTAATATTCTCTAGATAATGGTCGAAAAATGTCAACTATCCTATGTAATGTACACGAAACTAGCCACCCTCTTAAATCGAGCAAGTCCCCCGGGTCTGATCAGCTTTCATTGCTTTTACTGAGGGAATGTCCAGCCAAGTTAGTGCCCCCTCTTTCATTATTTAACAATTCCTTCGGTACTGTCCAGGTGCCGTTGTCGTGGATAATAACCGATATTGTCTCTGTCAATTTTTTTTTCAAATAAAACCCCTATTCCATGGAACCTCCATTAAACGGTTACTCTATATTTAGGTGGTCACCCCAGCATGCCCTGGGGGTGACTGCTTAATTCAGGTTCGACTGTTTTTATGAATGCGAGTCTTCTCTTACTCTCTTTTAGTAAAGGGTGCCGCTATCGCATAAGTTATTTTGAGAAAACAGCAAAACACAATTTTCACCATATCAACATTTCCCATAGCCAGTCTAATACTTGAACGAATCTTATCATTTCTTTGTATTGCCTTTAGATCCCGGTGGCCCACCACAAGCTGTCGCAATCTATGCTGTATCTTCTACAAGTGTCTCCGTTTCATGGAATCCTGTTACTGCTGATGATCGAAATGGAATCATCAAAGGATATAAAGTGAATTATCAAGCCTTACCAAATGGTGAAATGGTCGCCAAGTTCAGCAATATCAGCAGTCAGCAACAGAATAAAACACAATCAGTGACTTTAGATAATCTGAATGAGTTTACAAACTACAGCATTAGAGTGTTAGCTTTCAATTTAGTTGGAAATGGACCAGCAAGTGTTGCCCAGGTTGTGCAGACACTGGAAGACAGTAAGTTTTAAGTTTTTAAGTCCTTTTAAGTTTTATGCAAGAATCTGTGCTTTTATTTTTGCTGTAACAGTTGTTGTGTTCGTTTCTGCCTCGTACACACCATAGAGAGTAATGTATGTGTAAGAGGTGGTGCGAGAAGACTTTACAACGTATGATCACGCGAGAGACAGAGGGAGAATAATAATGTACACCTTATTTAATGGTTTAACACGTAATACAAGCGGATATTTTGCGAGTTGCGTAGTCTTTTTGCGCGTGAAGAAAACTTCGAGCAATAAGCAGGTAATGCGTGCGCTTATAATCAAACTTTTTCTAACAGTTTATTTGCATTTGAAATGAATGCAATGATTTTACATGACACAGACTTTAAATCTTCTGTTAAGGCCGTCATGAGCGAAGATCTAATGAGAAGTGAAAATCCTTTTGACATAATATTTGTAATGAGGAATCCTGGTGCAATTAGCTATAGTTTTCTTAATTGTCTGAGTTTATCTTCAGTTCTGGCAAAAATCGACGCTTTACCAGCTTATTTTATTTTCCATCCTTTGCTTAGGAGAGTTGGGTATTATCAACTGAGTTGGCAACGTAAATTGACCTCCGTAAAGAGTTTTAAAGCTGACGTTTCGAGCGTTATCCCTTCGTCAGTGCTCTGACAAGGGGCTAACGGCGAAACGTCTAAAACGTCAAGACGTCAGCTTTGAAACTCTTTACATTGGCCAATTTACGTTATCAACTCAGTTGATGATACCAAATTACCCTGTTATATTTTCCCACCGAGACAGCACCGCAGTTTCTTCAAAAAGCTATGCCCTTTAGTCGTTCTCTCCTCAGTTTGCTTCCCGTAAAAAGTTCATCTACAAGACCTTGCGATAAATTTTCTTTGCTTTCAGAGCCTAGTGGGCCACCACAACTGGTCTCAATTAGCGATGTGACATCTACAAGTATCAATGTATCCTGGGGTCCTGTCCCTGCTGATGATCGAAATGGAATCATCCTAGGATATAAACTAAATTATCGATCTTTACCAAATGGTGGCATTGGTACCGAATTCCTCAATATCAGCAGTAGACAACAGGATGAAGGAGGAGCAAAGACGTTACAGACTCTGAATGAATTTACAAACTACAGCATTGATGTCTTAGCATTCACTATAATAGGAGATGGACCACGAAGCGTTCCCAAGTTTTTGCAAACACAGGAGGACAGTAAGTTGAACTAATATCCTCATATCCTCTCTCTATTGTGTTACTCAAGGCAGAATGTAATACAATGTGATTAAAGCGTAGAATGTACATAGTGTAATTACGTCTGACTCCCAAAGGATACTCAAAGCACGTATTGTAGATACACTGGGATCTGATGAGGAAAATCTATGCTGTAACTTGCAAATGTTAAAGTGACTGACCCAATTCATTTTAGACATTTTGTACTAACGTCTTCCTACAAATTGATGGAATCGAATGAAATCGGAAAAAAAAAGATTGAGACACATATGAGAGAAACTTCTTTGAATGGGCGTGCTTCTAACTTAGACAATGCTTTATAGTTAATCAGCTCTGGAGATGAAGCTTATCGCTTCCAAACGCCTTTTCGGTTATATTTGTATTGAATCTCAAGGAGCTCTCTCGCATTGAATGTTCGGACGCATGTCAATACCTTTGCGTAAGTTTTTGAACATTAAGTGCCCTCTAGGGTCAGCTAAAAACGGGAAACATGCTTCATGGATTATTCACGATTTGATGAAGTCATGTAAGAAAAAGAAGGGGCTCAACAAGAAAGCAACAAGATCTGGCCGACAAAAGTAATAGACGCGTACTGCTCCATAAACAACTTATAAAAAATGCTGGCAACTCTTCTTGGAAGGAACATATTAATAAGATCTCTGAAGATCTAAAGATCCCTGGAACCCAAAATCGTTTTAGAGCTACATCTCATCGGCCAGTAAAGGATCAAACAAGCTAACCTCCATGAAACTGAGAGATGAAAGATGGGAGAGGATTCAGATGTTGCCGAAAACATGAATTTTACATCCGAGGATTATGCAAATATTTTTATGTATAACAATGTCTTGGATCTCAAACTGTCAACTATCTTATGTAACGTAAACGAAATCAGCCAGCCTTTAAAAAACTGAACCTGCGCAGGTCCTCCAGTCCTGATTAGATTTCACCGCTTGTACTGAAGGAATGCGTAGTCGAGTTAGCGCCTTGTCTTTGTTCATGATTAGTTTTGGCAGTTCCTTCGATACTGACCAGGTGCCGTTGTCGTTGAAAATAACCGATCTTAACTCATATATTTCAGAACCTTCTGCTGCTCCTATGAATGTGAGCGGACATAACACAAGCTCAACCAGCATCTTTATCATTTGGAATGATATTCCAGCGGCTGAACAGAATGGTATCATCACAAGTTACAACATCACCTATCACTCACTGACAGAGAATCATAGTAACAGTACAACAGTCGATTTTCCAGATCGTCAAGTGACTCTGACGGGTCTGAAAAAGTTTGTTAACTACAGCATCACAGTGTCTGCCTCTACGAAGATAGGACCTGGACCAGCCAGTAAACCCGTTATTGTCAGTACTGGCGAGGATGGTAAGTGATTTTGTTTTTAGTTTGATGTTCGTCGTTGCATGTTAGAAACTTGGCGTTGGTATGAATATGGAACGAGATGATGCGAGGCACCTCTTACATTTGAGTTTTTGTTCATTTTTGTGCTTGCTGTGCCTTCGATCTTAAAAGGCCTGTGTAAGCACCATAATACGGTGTTGTGTAAGAAAAGAATGTGATTGGGTTTCTTTGGATTCATTTATGGTTTTGTCGGGTTTAGTTCAATTTCGGTTGAGGGCCCCACCTCTGTATTTCGACTTGCTATTGATTTGAGCTTAAAAGCCTCGTCGTCAAACGTTCTCACATGTGTATATTATTATTTTACTCTGAACATATCTAAGCTATCCTTTAAAGAAGAGGGTAAGCTGAAAGGAAAAAATATGTAAAAGGAAAGACAAAACAAAAAAAGACAAAAAATTTAAAAAAACGGTTGACCATGCCAAAGCTCGATCCTATTAATTCCAAATCCTATTTTTTTTTTAATATCATATATCGAAAGTAATGTACAGTACAGCGGTTTCCGCAAACGTGTAACTTCTCAGGCTAAGAACTGTTTGACCACTGCGTATGCAAAGTCCGTTAAATGTACTTATTGTTCACTTCAGAACCTTCTGCTGCTCCTTTGAATGTGAGAGGACATAACACAAGCTCAACCAGCATCTTTGTCACCTGGGATGATGTTCCAGCTGTTGATAAAAATGGTATCATTACGAGTTACAACATCACTTATCACTCACTGACAGAGAATCACAGTAACAGTACAACAGTGGATCATCCAGATCGTCAAGTGACTCTCGTGAGTCTGAGAGAGTTTGTTAACTACAGCATCACAGTGTTTGCGTCCACGGTGAAAGGAAATGGACCTGAAAGCGATCCTGTTATTATCAGTTCTGGCGAAGACAGTGAGTAATTTTGCTTTTGGATTAATGTTCCTCGTTGCATTTCAGAAATCAGTTCTTATCTGCTGACACTGTTCAGTCCACCGCCAGAGCTAATATAGGCAGTAACTCTTTTTTGTGGGGACACAAAAAGAAGGTTGGTATTGATTATTTCGCCGTTTAAAGCAGTTCTTACCTTTTTATATCAGAGCCATCTGCTGCTCCTTTGAATGTGAGAGGACATGGCACAAGCTCAACCAGCATCTTTGTAACATGGGATGATGTTCCAGCTGCTGATAAAAATGGTATCATTACGAGTTACAACATCACTTATCACTCACTGACAGAGAATCACAGTAACAGTACAACAGTGGATTATCCAGATCGCCAAGTGACTCTGATAGGTCTGAGAGAGTTTGTTAACTACAACATCACAGTGTTCGCTTCTACGAAGATAGGACCTGGACCAGCCAGTGATGTTATTGCTGTCATTACTGGCGAAGACAGTAAGTGATATGTCACTCGAACATAAAACTCATAGAATTTAGATAATATATAACTTCTCGCCAACGTGTAATATTCTCTATATAATCGTCGAAAAATGTCAACTATCCTATGTAATGTACACGAAACTAGCCACCCTCTTAACTCGAGCAAGTCCTCCGGGTCTGATCAGCTTCCATTGCTTTTACTGAAGGAATATCCAGTCAGCGAGCGCCTTCTCTTTCATTATTTAACAATTCCTTCGGTACTACCCAGGTGCCGTTGTCGTGGATAATAACCGATATTGTCTCTGTCCATTTTAAAAAATAAAACCCCTATTCCATGGAACCTCCATTAAGCGGTAACCCTATATTTAGGCGGTCACCCCAGCATTCCCTGGCGGTGACGACTTAATTCAGGTTCGACCGTGGTTATGAATCTGAGTCTATCTCTTGCATCCGGGAGACCTTAGTTGCGTGCATTTCTCTCACATCGTATCGACGTTTGTTAATGAAACGTTAGGAGACCTTCAATTCTTTGATGGTAAACGTTATGTTGGCTTCAAATGTGTTCTTTCTTTTACACGCGTTTTTTATAACTTATTCCTAACCAAGTCAATTAATTTGAAACGAAGTTCTTATAAGGGTTTCTAACTGCGGACGAATCGTGATCAAGGGCTCCTGGTAAGGGTTGCCGCTATCGGATAAGTTATTTTGAGAAAACAGCAAAACACAATTTTCACCGTATCAACATTTCCCATAGCCAGTTTAATACTTGAACGAATCTTATCATTTGTTTGTATTGCCTTTAGATCCCGGTGGCCCACCACAAACTGTCGCAATCTATGCTGTATCTTCTACAAGTGTCTCCGTTTCATGGAATCCTGTTACAGCTGATGACCGAAATGGAATCATCAAAGGATATAAAGTGAATTATCAAGCCTTACCAAATGGTGAAATGGTCGCCAATTTCAGCAATATCAGCAGTCAGCAACAGAATAAAACACAAACAGTGACTTTAGATAATCTGAATGAGTTTACAAACTACAGCATTAGAGTGTTAGCATTCACTTTAGTTGGAAATGGACCAGCAAGTGTTGCCCTGGTTGTGCAGACACTGGAAGACAGTAAGTTTTAAGTTTTTAAGTCCTTTTAAGTTTTATGCAAGAATCTGTGCTTTTATTTTTGCTGTAACAGCTGTTGTGTTCCTTTCTGCCTCGTACACACCATAGAGAGTAATGTATGTGTAAGAGGTGGTGCGAGAAGACTTTACAACGTATGATCACGCGGGAGACAGATTGAGAATAATAATGTACACCTTATTTAATGGTTTAACACGTAATACAAGCGGATATTTTGCGAGTTGCGTAGTCTTTTTGCGCGTGAGGAAAACTTCGAACAATAAGCAGGTAATGCGTGCGCTTATAATCAAACTTTTTCTAACAGTTTATTTGCATTTGGAATGAATGCAATGATTTTACATGACACAGACTTTATATCTTCTGTTAAGGCCGTCATGAGCGAAGATCTAATGAGAAGTGGAAATCCTTTTGACATAATATTTGTAATAAGGAATCCTGGTGCAATTAGCTATAGTTTTCTTAGTTGTCTGAATTAATCTTCAGTTCTGGCAAAAATTGACGCTTTACCAGCTTATTTTATTTTCCATCCTTTGCTTAGGATAGTTGGGTATTATCAACTGAGTTGGCAACGTAAATTGACCTCCGTAAAGAGTTTTAAAGCTGACGTTTCGAGCGTTATGCCTTCGTCAGTGCTCTGACAAGGGGCTAAGGCCGAAAAGTCAAGACGTCAGCTTTGAAACTCTTTTCATTGGCCAATTTACGTTATCAACTCAGTTGATGATACCAAATTACCCTGTCACAGTATACTTTCCCACCGAGACAGCACCACAGTTTCTTCAAAAAGCTATCCCCTTTAGTCGTTCTCTCCTCAGTTTGCTTCCCGTAAAAAGTTCATCTACAAGACCTTGCGATAAATTTTCTTTGCTTTCAGAGCCTAGTGGGCCGCCACAACTAGTCACAATTAGCGATGTGACATCTACAGGTATCAATGTATCCTGGGGTCCTGTCCCTACTGATGATCGAAATGGAATCATCCTAGGATATAAACTAAATTATCGAGCTTTATCAAATGGTGGCATCGTTAGCGAATTCCTCAATATCAGCAGTAAACAACAGGACGAAGGAGGAGCAAAGACGTTACAGACTCTGAATGAATTTACAAACTACAGCATTGATGTCTTAGCATTCACTATAATAGGAGATGGACCACCAAGCGTTCCCAAGTTTTTGCGAACACAGGAGGACAGTAAGTTGAACTAATATCCTCTCTCTATTGTGTTACTCAAGGTAGAATGTAATACAAAGTGATTAAAGCGTAGAATGTACATAGTGTAATTGCGTCTGACTCCCAAAGGATACTCAAAGTACGTATTGTAGATACACTGTGATCTGATGAGGAAAATCTATACTGTAACTTGCAAATGTTAAAATGACTGACCCAATTCATTTTAGACATTTTTGTACTAACGTCTTCCTTCAAATTGATGGATTCGAATGAAATCAGAAAAAAAGGTTTGAGACACATATGAGAGAAACGTCGTTTGAATGGGCGTGCTTCTAACTTAGACAATGCTTCATAGTTAATCAGCTCCGGAGATAAAGCTTATCGCTTCCAAACACATTTTCGGTTATATTTGTATTGAATCTCAAGGAGCTCTCTCGCAATTGAAAGTTCGGACGCATGTCAATACTTTTGCGTAAGTTTTTGTACATTAAGTGTCCTCTAGGGTCAGCTAAAAACGGAAAGCATGCTTCATGGATTACTCACGGCTTGATGAAGTCGTTTAAGAAAAAGAAGGGGCTCAACAAGAAAGCAACAAGATCTGGCCGACAAAAGTCATGGACGCGTACTGCTCCATAAACAACTTACTAAAAATGCTGGCAACTCTTCCCGGAGGGAACACATCAATAAGATCTCTAAGATCTAAAGAACTCTGGGACCCGAAATCGTTTTAGATCTACCTCTCATCGGCCAGTATAGGATCAAACAAGCTAACCTCCCTCAAAGTGAATGATGTAACCATGAGAGAGGATTTAGATGTTGCCGAAAACATGAATTTTACATCCTATGATTATACAGATAATTTTATGTATAACAATGTCTGGGATCTTAATGTTGACTCGTTTGCAGTCGAACGAATGACGAAAGGCACTTGATATATCTTAATTTTTGTTTTGCTTTGTTTTATTTATTAATTCTCTAATCGGAATCCTATTTATTTTCCAACAATGATGTTTGTTACATACTAACATAATTTTTTTTATTCTGTTTTTTGTTTGTTTGTTTGTTTTTAATTACGGTTTCCTGTTAACCATTCAGATTATTCATACGATTTCTGCCATGAGTGCTAATGTAATTCAAATTTCTGTCCTTCCCCTATTCCAATGAGCATATTTTCCTCTTAAGTGTTATTTACTTTATGTCAAAATAGAGTAAATGTCACGTCAGGCGTTTTCTACATAAGTCCCCTTAGACTACTTCCTTGGAAAACAAAGTATCTTATGTTCTTTCTGTTTAATTCAGAGCCTTCTGCTCCTCCCACGAACGTCGCTGGACAAAGCATCAGCTCAACCAGCATCTCAGTCACGTGGGATGAAGTTCCAGCGGCTGAACAGAATGGTATCATCACAAATTACAATATTAGCTATCACTCACTAACAGAGAAACACAGTAGCAGTGCAACAGTGTATTATGTCCCCCGCCAAATGACTCTGACTGGTCTAAGAGAGTTTGTTAACTACAGCATCACGGTGTTTGCATCTACAGTAGTGGGAAACGGACCAGCCAGTGATCCTATTATTGTCAGTACTAGCGAGGACAGTGAGTAATTTTGCTTTTAGTTCCATGTATTAACATAATGTTTCAGATGATAACGAGAGAAAGAAATGTAAGTCACATTTTATCCCCTTCCTTCAAAGGGATAAAGGGACAGAAAAAATGATAAAAGCTAAAAGTGAATGAAACAAAATGATAATCTATGATGGTTTGGCAATATTTGGTGGTGAGGTAGAGTCAATCATGCTAGAAGTGTTTTCAACATGAACACTGTTATGGCCTTTTAAATCCGAAGAGTTATACGCCCTTGTTGTCTAATCACCGCTCGGGATGATTATGGAAGATAATGTTCAATCCTTGACCATTTTGAGCGCGCGTATATCTATTGCTTCCTGTATGGTTATACCGATACCTTTTATCTGTGAATTTTTACATAATATCGTTATTTGTCGTTTTCATTATAATCCCAGGGCATTCTTTGCTTTTCTTTTTCATAGGTTGTTACCACATAGTAAAAAGTCTCTCTTTGTGCTTAGTTTACCTTGTCTATTGTTGTATTTTCATGATCATTTGGTTAGCCGCTTTTCTTTGCCAAGGGGAGATATGTCGCAGACTCAGCCATAGCGAATGATTCTTATCCTCTTTATTTTAGAACCATCGGCTGCCCCTGTGAATGTGAGAGGACATAACACCAGCTCAACCAGCATCTTGGTAGAGTGGGATGATGTTCCAGCTTTTGATCAGAATGGCATCATCACGAGTTACACCATTACTTACCGCTCACAAACAGAGAATCACAATGTCTTTGCTATAGCTGGCCCCAATGACAGTCAAAAGGAATTAAGAGGTTTTAGGGAGTACGTCAATTACAATATCACAGTACGTGCGTCGACTTCGAAAGGCGATGGACCAGACAGTAGCCCTGCTATTGTTGTTAGAACAGACCAGGATAGTGAGTATTGTTCTTGGACAAACTCTCCTGTCCACGTTTAATACTGATGTTTGTGTCTACCTTCCAGTTATAGCTATTTAAAGTTGGAAAGAAGTTGATTTGAGTCTTAAATGAAGTAGTTTCGTGTGTGTTGTTACATTGTGGAAGATAAAAAAAAAAGATAAGAAAAAATTCCCTTGGAAAAACCTTCTGCCCAAGCAATATTTTTTTAAAATTAAAATCTGGAGAAGCTTTGAATGAATATTGACTTGTAAGTTATCTTTTTTTATCGTTTTTTTTATGCGAGAAAGTTTGATTATGCAGCTTTATTCAAAAGTTAATAACGTCAGAAATGTCGGAAATCTTGCAGTAAGGGCGCTATGGCGCTATTATTGTCCCTTTTCAAGACGCTTAATGTCCGAAGCGGCTACTGTATCACACGTTCTTTGTAATTCCCCTCCAAACGAAGTCTATAGCTCATGAACGGAACCTTTTTTTTTCTTTAACTTCGAGTTACAACTCAAAATATTGAAAATTCCGTATCCTTCATGTAATCGTTCTCTTGAGAACCCTCTGCACCTTCTGATTTGAAAGATAAATTAGATTACCTCGTTTCAAAGGAAATTGTCAATGTGACAGTCTGACAATTGACCTTAGAGAAAATTGAGCCCAAAAAGGGTCTTTTTTTGGCTGAGAGACAAAGTAACTAATCCAGATATGAAATCGGATTTGTAGTGCGATTTGTGATGGAATTTCTTAGCATGTCTCTCTCGGGTTAAGAACCACCTTTGACTAGGACGAACGTTGTTTTTCAGCATGCCCAATTTTTTTTAATTTCGTCAGTCCTAATCCGTGTCAATCCTCGCCATCTGTCATCATCGTTGTTTTTTCTCTTCGGATTTTTCTTGTCCTATGGTGTTTTATAAAGCAAAATGTCTATTTCAAAGTATTCATTAATTTGCTTTACGAATGCAACTCCAAGACTCAGCAAAATGGCTTTCATTATCTTAACGTAACGCCGCTAAAGAATGAAGATATGAAATCATCATTTTCTTGCCACTGATTTTCAGGACCCAGTGCTGCCCCTCAGAATTTACGTTCAATCCATACGACTTCAACAAGCATATTTGTCATATGGGATGAAGTTTTTCCCGATGAACAGAATGGTATCATTATTAGTTACAACGTCAGCTATTGGGCGATACCAATAGGATCTGCTGGGCCTTTTTTTTCGAAATTAGTTAGGGCTCCAACAAGGCACGTAAACCTGACCGGCCTAACAAAGGATATGCATTACAACATCATTGTGTTGGCATCCACAATCAAGGGCGACGGTATTTACAGCAACCCAAAGACGTTGAGAACAAACGAAGACAGTAAGTCCGTATTTTTCAATTATGTGACCATAGAAAATAAAATCACGCGATATAGCTTTCTGTTATTAATTACAAGTTGCGGCAACATCAGAAAGATCGGATCGGGTCCACTTCCGAGTAAAACAGTTCTCGTATGAATACAGTTACATACTGGTTAAATCTAGCGGGAGTGATACCATGTATGTGGACCAAAAAAAAAATTTTGTCAAGTGGGACTTACCCACATCAAAGCCAGCAGTAAATTGCTTCTTAGTTTCGAAACCTTAAGAGAATCTATTTTTCTTGACCCTTCTCCTTAGAATCGAACATGCTTTAGTTCCAGATGGTGTGCGCACTATGATTGCGTTGCATCATGGTCGTAAAACGAAAAATAAGTCATTTGCATCCTGTCGTGGTCGAGTGAACATCTCTGGTAGCAGCAAGATAGCGTGAATAAACGTGGAATTTAATGAAAATTCACTGTTTATTGCCGTTCCTTCGAAAGTTAAAAAGTGTTGGCGGGCCTGTGCGACTCCTGTTATTCCTCCTTGACAAATTCGTTGTTAAGAGGCAATTGAAGAGATTCAGAAAGAATCGAAACTGCAGTCTTGCCCGAGAATCTATTTATATGACAGCAGTTACACACACAGCCGATGGCTGAGTGAATAATATCAAATTCGTGAGTTATTTAACGGGAAATCGTTCCTTGATATGCAAACGCATTCCAAAGAGGCAGCGACCTTCTAAAACACGAACTATTTTCCATGTCATACACTTAAACGGGTGAATACGGGATTCGCGAAAGGAGAGGCCTTACGCCTCCTAGTTCCAAATTCGTCACGCTCAACGTTTATTAAAAAAACGTACAGAGTTTCAAATATGCTTAAAGAATAGAGAATACCTAGAATAAGGTTTTGACAAACGTATCTCTGACGTTATTTTCTGCGGGAGAGACTGATACTTAAAAAAAAAAAAAAATAGCGCGCACACATGAAAATATTATCTTTCGTAACACAATCTCATCCGGCTTTGCCAAACCTCAAGAACATACAGATGGGGAAATGACACCTTAAAACTAACCTTTAATATCACATTGCAAATGGAAGTCATTAAAGGATATCCTAATAACAGCTAAGCTTTCAGGTTAGAATATTTAAAAGCGCAAGAAAATGGCAGGAGTCGTTCAAGCTATCAACACCTTTTAAAGATCGACAACCTTTTGCTTTCCGGCTTACCCGGTGTTTCGCCGTGCGCATTGTAGAGTCATTAATTGGACAAGTGACTCCGTTCATAGCTCAAATATAACTGTCCTTCATTCAATGATCAAGATAGTAGATTTACCATAAAACACTCGCGATAAGTTAATTTCCTTTTACTTAGGAAAGTAGATTTACAACACAATTGAGTATATAATAGTAACGCTGTGTAACGCAACAAAAGCCTTTTCTCGGCCATAATCGGTCTTAAACACCCGCGCTTAAAATGCAGGAAACACATGTACCGTTGGAAAGCGTTTGAAAGCGTTTGGTCAGAGCCGTTAAAGAAGGATAAAAGTAGCCATCCAAATCTTTGGAAGGCTCCAAACTACGACGTACATCAAATTTGACCTTCTTAAAATCCGGTCTAAATTTAAATACAAAATCACGTTTGATCACGTTTGTCCCTGAGAACCATAGAATACGCGACAAATACGAACAAAAAATACTTTTACACATTCAGAATAAATCAAATTACATTTACCTATGGTGAAAGGAAAACGGAACGGCCTAACTTTTACGGAATGTTCAGTCAAAATCTGCGGAATTCTGCTGCTTTCACCGCCATATTGAAAATGAAGCTACCACAATGCAACGCAATCGGAGTGCGCAAGCCGCCTGCTTTAGTTCTATCTCTATCAGTTTATCAGAGGCGTGCTATTTCACGCATTTACCTTAATTAAAATCAATTGTTAAATATCACAAAAGTCAATATGTTAGTAAGCGCCATATACCTCCGAGCTGCCAAAGAGACAAAATCGCGAGTCAGGTGTTTAATCTTTGACCACCAGATAGTGTTGAACATTAATCGCCACTTCTGTGACAAATGTCTTTAATTTTCCACCTCTTCGTCTTTTCACAGGGCCCGGTGCACCTCCTCAGAATGTACAAGGTTATAACACTAGTTCGACCAGCATTAATGTTACATGGAATGAGGTGCCGAAGGACAAACAGCATGGTGATATAATCCGCTATACTGTCATGTACAAAAATAAAACAAATGTCATTTACGAGTCAGTAACACCAATATCTGGAAAATTTGTTGAATTAGAAGAACTTGATAAGTTCACATTTTACGACATCAAGGTTTTAGCTGCCACCAATTTAGGGAATGGACCAGCAAGTTTTCCTATCAAAGTCCGAACAGACGAAGACGGTAAGTAAAAAAGGCTTTCGATAAATCCTTTAGAGGCCAGGACTGTAAAAGAATGGGACAAGTTACCATACGAATTGGGGACAGGAAATTCAGTATGTATCATTAAATGCGGCGCTTCTGCAATAATCGATGATGGAGGTGTCCAGAATACCAAAATATCCCAATGCCCTTAAAATTGTGAGTTTTTAGGGCCTCAAATAGCAATCTTGGATTAGTTATCATTTGTGAGGTGTTCAGCGGTCGGTACCAAAGTATAAAGGAAGCGTAAAATTTGACTTTTGCCTCGCGGTTTGTAACGGGCAGTAAATTCCTCGACTTCCTCCTTCTATGACCAGTATGAAAAGTCATCCCCTATTTCCAGGGATGCTAAACAGTAACCTGCGGTGAGCCACCATTTCGTCCTCAGAAGTAGCAGTACTCGTTGTAATTTAATTCTGGAGAAATCGGGGCGAGTGCAGCAACTATGCGGACATCGATCTGCTTCCCAAGCTTTGCGTTCGCTATGTAGCCAGTGTTGATAAAATTTCCCTTTTCTCCTAACACTCCTTAACCTGAAAGCTTTCCAATTGTAACTCAGTAACTCATGATAGATGCGAGAAAGAAAAAATGATACTATGTGGTTGTCCTGTCTTTATTTCAGTGCCCTCTGCGGCTCCTACATTAGTTTCTGTACAAACACTGAACAGCACTAGCATACAAGTTAAATGGTTGGCAGTTCCTGAAGAATCCACACACGGAATTCCGACCAGATACACCATTTACTACGCAAACTCCGATGGCAAGGTGGATACCAAGGTTGTAACGCCAGTCAATGTTCAGAATACATATCAAGAAGTTATTTCTGGTCTTAAGGAATCTACTGAGTATTCATTCCAAGTTTCGCTTTCAACTGCAAAGGGGGAAGGTCCCCTAAGTGTGTCCAAATCTTCCACAACCAAAGGTGGATGTAAGTGGTCCAAAAAGTATTATTTCATAGCATTTATAATGTTATCAATGACAAAGCATTTTGACTCGTATCGTTTGAAATTTTAACTGAATGGAAGAATTCGATATATTTCTACGCTGGTGCTACTTTTTCACACGGCTTTTAAGCTATCGAAGAAAATTAGAGTGTGCTTTTACTCTTATAAAAGTGCTCACTCTAAAACCTTCCGTAAGTGTCACTTCACGACTCTTTGAAGTCCCCTCTTCCCAAGATTCCAAAGAGTGTGCACTTCAAGACTCATTTAAGTGAAATGTACTTGAAAGACTTTGAATGAAAAACTTTCTAAAATGCGCACTATGTGATAACTTACAGCGCGCTTTATAGAAAAAAAATTGTGGTGCGTACTTTAAAGACATTTAGAGTGTAAACTTCGAGACTCTTAAAAGACATCTTGAACTTCAAAGTGGAGGTTTCTTTTAAGTGTAATGAACCTTAAATCAGGCTCGGGGTCGTTCTGTTTCCTGTAATGAGTGCACTTAAAGACATTTTCAAGTGCGCTCTTTTAGGCTTTCAAGAGTGCACACCTCAATGCTCTTTGAGTTGCTCACCCTAAGACACTTAAAAGTGTGTATTTTAAGGCTGCTTAAAGTGCACACTTTAGACATCTGAAGATTCTCGCTTTAAGACTCCTTGTGGTCGTAGATGAGGACATCTTAAAGTGCGAATTTAAGGATTCTTTAATTCCAATTAAACATGTTTTTGATTAACCAGGATCAAGAACGTTTACGGGTTGATATTGTTGTTAACCACGCTTTGCAATGTTCTAATGTCGCTTGATTTCTTAACACCTCACTGTCTGCATAACTGGGTTTTAACGAAATTTCCACTGATCTGAGGTAAGTACACTTCTCAAAAATAATACTCTATGTTGCGTGATGTATTTCAGTGCGGCAAAACATTTTTGGTTTTCTGTTTATGTTTATTTATGTGGGTGGATTATACCTTAGAAAACATATAGCGACGTACTTTTTATTTGCTTGAATGAAAGGTAATGAAATCATGACACTGAATACGCTTAAAGATTGTTAAGAGAAACATAGGCGTTTGGAATTTGTCTTCAAATGAGCTGATTATTTGACAGTACTTAGCGATCCAGTGCCTACAGCAGAAAAAGAAGGACATGTACGCTTGAAGAGAAGAAAGGTAACAACTTACTGTGGGCAGGAGCACGTCACTTCGTAATAATCATATGAACAGCGTGTTTACAGCAGGTAACTCATCTTTATTTAGTTTTAAAGTGCAGGAAACTGATCGAAGCCATCACTGCAAAGAAATTTTTCTATTATGTTACACTGTGTTTCCCGTAATCTGCAGACCTGACTAAAAATTCTTACAGATGAAAAAAAAAAAGTGTGAGTATAGTCGACTTTCAACTTTTTCTGAGATTGTAAGAAAACGAAATAATCCACCAGAAAGATTTCTTCATTGGAAGAGGTTTTGTGAGAAAATGAAATAAATATACACATGTAGACTATATGTGTGTTTATTTATGGGTAGCCCAAATAAAAAATCAATTAATACCGTATAAAGGTTTTCTCATTATTGTCAGCATGGTGAATAGGAGTAAACTCATTCCAGTATTTTGGAAGGTTTCTTCACATCCTCTTTGTCACGCTTTACCTTAAAACGAATTCCCCCCGTAGTTTTGACAGTCACAAATGCATACACAGATATTTTGAGAATATTTGTTGCAAAAAAATCTTTAAGTCCAAGCGACAAACCTGAGAGGCATTGTCGGTAATTTACAAGTCACGGTTCCTGGTCCTCGGGATTTCAGGGAGATCTGAGTAAACATCGCTGTAAGTACGAGACATTACTGTTTTTGGATGAATTTACATACTTATTTGACTTATTGACTTATTACCGGATACCCAGATTTCCTATCGAGATTGTCCCTTGCACTCCTGTTTTTTCAAACACATGACCTTTCTCGCAACAGCTGTATATGAAATAGTCGTAAATGGTCATACGTGGTCTTAAATGAACCTTATGCACCTAAAGTTGTTTACTTTATTTTCCTTCAGGGAAGAAAGATTTTCAAGGAGCAGTTATGACCGGACAGGTTATCAGATCAGTTTGCCAAATGATTGGGCTTCGATAGAACTTAATAAATTAGATAACATGATCTTTGTGATGTTACAACTGAAACAGAAATGAATTCACATAAAAGCACTTGTCAGCAATACCTATTTTGTACAATAACTTCGATATTTCAGCCTGACCCGACTCTTATCCGAACAACCCGGGCTGCAAAGTTAGAGGAAAAAACTCAATAAATTTTCACCAGTATGGCCTTCGAAAGATGCAATATCATATAATGGCATGGTAGAGCTCAGTGGATTCAACATCCATACTAGAACTGATACGGACGTCAATAAAGGCCAGGAATCCAATCAGTGAATTTTATAATCACGTGGTATGGTCCGGGCATTGCGTTCCCAAGTGTCCCTATTCACTGCCTTTTTTTCTTTTTTTCTTTCTTTTTTTCCTTATTATTAGGGAAGCTTGTGGATTAACTCTTACAGGAAGAGGTTCTGAGGTAAGTAATCGTTAAAAGTGTTAAGGCAAGATAAGGATGGTGAACAGAAATGAATTAGTGTCTTACTTACATTTATGCCCTACTGACCTTTTTTTCTTTGGGGTGTGGTGCGTACACCTCACGCCTCCCTCCCCTCCGCCCTCTTTATACTTATGAACGGGGGGACACATGAGATGGCTAAATGAGTAAAAAAGAAATAAAATTGAAACAAACAAAAAACACACACCACCCAAAAAAACACAAAATACCAAACATGAAATACAAACCAACACAAAAACAAATGAGAGAATTAAACGAGAGTAACTTTGAACTTTTGCAGAGCCGTCAGGGGCACGAGAAGTGGCGTCCATGTGCTGAGCAGTCTTGCACCTATCGTATAGCTTGTTGTGCAACTTGGTACCTGAGAAGCTCGCTGATTGCTTTAACTACTGATCACTCGGGTGGCAATTGCTTTCTCTCTTGACCTCTAACGCTCCGAATTTAATTTCGTACTTAAGTGATAATTTTTATCCCACTGACTCTTTTTAATTAGTCAGTATGATAATTGATCTCGGGATCCGCACGTAAAACACTTCTTTGAGTGTGTACTAAAAAGTTTGAGGTCAATGACTATCGATTTCGAAAAAATATTTGACACTTAAAAAGGCGTTTACAATAAAGGATGAGATTTTACGGCTTCCTGAGCACACGCAGACATGATAACCATTATAAGCACGTGGTGAATGATGGACCGAGGCTACCCACGATAAGCGTAAAGATTTAAAATTTTTTGTTTGCGAATTCTCCCGTATTTTTCAATTACTCTGAACGTGAAGTGATATTTAAGCTTGTTTAGGCTCCTTGTCTACTCGTTGCCAGACTGTAAACTGGATTTTATTCTTATTACGCTCGCTTACTTAGATAAGATCTTTAAAAATTTTGCTGATCTGTATGTAAGCTTGTGATATCGGGAAAATAAAACTGATTTCAAGCATATGTTTTTAATTCTCGTCATACATACCTAATAAACCAGTTACTGCATAGAAAGTGCTTTGAACGGATTTTTATTCACTCTTTGCAACTCGTCAACTTGGTGATCGATTTGGAAAAAGTGGTGTTTAGAGAAGGGAATTGTCAAGGATCCCGCTTAACACTTTGCTCGAGCGATTCTAAGCCGAAATTTAAAACAAACATGGTTAAACCTCGCAAACGACGATTCCACTCCATCGAAAGTGATTCCGACACAGACTGAACAATTGCTTGAACTGTTTAGCCGGACTTTGAACTTTTTTGCTTCTTATAGATGTGATAATATCATTGCATATTACTGTTTTGATCGTACGCGGTTGTTTTGACCGAATGCACAGGTTTGAATAAATTATTTTTGCACCTGACGCGCGCGCTTTGCTTCCGCGTAATTATGATGAGCTATCTCATATTTTTTTTATGCGTATTAATAATACATAATTACATATTTTTCTCCTGCAGTTTGAAATAAATAAGCACTTGAGAATATTTTAAAAGAACACAAATTGCACTCGCCCCACGGGCTTGTGCAATTTTGTTAGTTTTTGAAAAAATTTACTGCTTATTTATTCCAAATCGCACTCGAAATCATGTGATTTCCTAAACATGATCAAATTTTTATGGTCCTAAAAGCTTTTGATTGACTTCGTCTTCTTGATTCGTATTATATGTAATAAGAGAACGTTGAAAAACAACGTATTTTGTCTCGTCGTCAAGCTTGTCATTAAAATACTTTGTGAAGTCTAAACGGAAAAGAAAAAGTATGGCCCAGAATACTAAAATTAAATGTAAGAATTGATAATCAAGTAAAATAGCAGAAGAGCCGAATAACCCACCTCCAACATTCCTAACAAACCTTTAGGTCTTCCTAATAAAAGGATAACTAGTGTTAGCAACTGAGTTAACGACGTGAATTGGCCACCGTAAAGAGTTTAAAAGCTGAAGTGTAGAGCTGACGTGTAGACCTTCGCCATTCACTCTGACGAAGGGCTAACACTTTGAAACCCTTAACGGTGGCCAATTTACGTCTTCAACTCATTTGATTATACCTATTACCCTGTTATATTCTCCCACTGACGCAGCACCATAGTTTCTTAAGAAAATTACTCCCTTCATCTTTTTTCTACCAATAGTTTGACACCAAAAATTGCATATCATTATATTACTCGACTGGCGGTTTTTTCTTTTTTTTTTTTTAATACAATAGCGAGTGAAGGGAGGGGAGGGGAAGTATAATTGTTTGAATAGTTTTGGAAACGTTTTGCAATAATCCGGGGAATTTCGTGGAAATACTACCAAGAAAATTAAGAGGCTTGGGCGGAGCGTACTTTAGTCCACACAATTAATCCTTTTAAATTTAAAGATCTCCAAAATTTCTTCATCCCTTGGAAACACCTCACGATCGCATGAAAGGGCGAGTGAAGGGAGGGGAGGGAAAGTATAATTGTCTGAAGAGTCTTGGAAAAGTTTTGCAGTAATCGGGGCAATTTCGTGGAAATACTACCAAGACAATTAAGAGGTTTGGGCGGAGCGCACTTGAGTCCCCGCAATTAATCCCTTTAAATTTAAAGATCGCCGAAATTTCTTTACTCCTTGGAAACACCTCACGATCGCATGAAATCTATTTAATTTATGTTAAGGACGTTCAATTATCTCATTATAATCATTTTGTGCATCTCCATTTCGATCGTTGTATTCATTACAGGCTGATGCAATCCAACAAGTAGGTAATAAAATGCATATAACAAAATAGATAAAGGCAGTTAGCTAAACTATTTTATGAAACTTAAATCTATTGTTAATTATAACTGGTAATTCAGCTCTATTGGGAAAAATTTATAATTACAGTGACTTATCTTCTCTGTGCTTTCTTTTTGCCACAATATGACTTTTTCTCACGTAGTACTTCTCACCTCAGACAGGAGAGGTTTTTTCTCTGTTCGTTGTTGTTAGAAAATTCAAAATTCAGTGCCAATCTATCTTCATACTTTCTGGTGACTTTAATATATTTCTCATCTGATGATTTCCCAGGCTCTTTCTCTTTTCCTAGTTGTGCGACAATGATTGGTAGTAACTGAAATCGATAAAAAATGGTACGTATTTAGCAGTATTGAAAAAAAAATCGAACTTTCAAACGAGCCAATAAGTAAAGTTTTTTAACATGATATCTGCTTAACAAAACCTTAGACGATACAATTGAAAAACACAATGACCCTGTTAAAATTATCATGACTTAGACAAAAAAGGCACATTTCAATAACTGGATTAAAAATCCTCTCTAGGAAATATCTTTATGTGATAATTATGTAATTATCTTTATGTAATTTATTGAATTAACGTTAAGATTAGACTTTTGGAATCATTTACAATACAATTTCAAGCTTGGACAACCAACACAAAAATGAAGAATGTATGAAAATTCTAACCAGACTTTTTCTCTATTACTCATTTGTCGCAATGTGGTCACATAGCATTACAACCTTTTTTTTGCATAACTCGACTCAAAAACACATGACTTTTTTTGCTTACGTCATATGACGTCTACCAGTATGTCCAGTCCTCTGCCGCGCAAACATCAGACTATTATCATAAATTCCTCTGCACTTCTTAACATAGGGTGCGACGAAATATTTTAAACAGCGACTTCGATGATACTATTCTTCCTAACTATGGACGTATTTTTGCAGGAATTTTTTGCGTTCAGAGAACGTCTCTATCATTGGTTCTTCGTCATTCTGCTGTTAGTGTCTTATTCATCAGCCCAAGAAGGTAAAAGTAATTTTTCACCTTTCGAAGACAAAAGTATTTGTAAGATTTGGAAGCGGAATCATCAACGTTGACTCAACCTATTCTGTATACAAGGTGTTTGCTCCGGCGGCACATTTATTTTTTTTTTTTTCACGTTAAATACTAATGTAATGGGATTGAGTTCTGTTGAGTGTGAGCTAAGTTAAATTTGTTGAAATGCGAAGCTTCAGTCAGTTTGCTTAAGCACAATATTTCGATATTGTACTCTATGGCTTCAACATAAATTGGCCTCCGCAAAGTTTAGTCGAATTCGTTGCATTTAATTTTTGACCAAAAGTAAACTTCGTTTGTGTAACGGAGATACAAAAAGAATTACGCAAGCTTTCAAACATACAAGCTTAATTTACGCACAGGTGCTAGTTAAACACTACTCATGAGTCGCAATAATAATAATTTCCTAAAATATATCTTTAAAATATTTATATACTTCTTATTGATTTGGGTTATGCATGTTTTACAAGGTGAATTTTCCGCGATGGTACGTGACTGGTGTCTGTATTTTGAAAATATCAGTTTACATCGAGCGTTAGTGTTTTAAAACAATGACATCTAGCGGCTGGTTTGTTTATAAACGACTTCGGAACACGCAACGCAAATTGGAACTGTTTCTTCTTTACAGTTCCACTGTCAGGTTGAGCAAATCATCACCTCTAGTCATTCTGTCTTTCTTCCCAAAGCGCCAACTATAGATTGTATAGCAGCACTGCATAATTTCAACTGAAAGATTGAGGAACGATCACTCGGTTTACTGATAGCTTGAGTGTCTGTCACTGTCATTTACTTGGCAATATACATCATTAGTCGGTAGGTTATGGCTATCAAAACATGGTCCGTAGTCTGTACAAATCAGAAATTTTAAGTTTTTTCACCTCACCAATTATGTTCAGTGGATATGTTTCGACATCTTTTTTCTCCTTGTACCAGATGTTAAACACCAAGTAATATAGAACTGAAGCTTTCTCTTCAGGTCCCCCACCCACTTGTCACCAATTGGCCACCTTTGCTTTTCTCACTTGCCATGGTATCTGAAACAGGCACATCACACAATAGCACTGTTATTGTCAAATTTGGACTCTAAATGAGAAGGGATGGTTTCCAGAAATGGCTTGGGGCTCTAAATAAGACTTGTGCCCCTCTCCATCCAGATGACTGCACTTCCAAGGGAAAGAGTCTCTAGTCAAATAATTAAGGAGGATAAACCTTCGTTAGTGCGGCGTTTCATTACTGTAGGACATTTTAAAACTCTTCATGTATCTGTTCTACGTCTTTTGGTGAAGAAAGATGAACTTTCAACCGAAGTTGTACGAATCTGGTACATGTATGTTTCAATATTTACTTATGTGGTATTTCCTTTCCCAGTGGTACCTGAAGCCCCAGCGGATGTCAAATTGGTCACAAAAGGCTCAAAGACGGTAGATATATCCTGGATGGCTGGTTTTAAAAGAAACAGTACCATTCAGAACTACACAGTGGAGATAAGAATAGATAAGGAGAACTTTAGCGATGTTGGTTGTCAAGGAACGCTCTCAAATGGTTCCTGTGTACTGTCCAACTCCTCCACAAGTGCTTCTCTCACAGGGCTTTTTCCTTTTACAAAGTACTTTATCAGAGTGTTTGCAACAAATGCAGTTGGCAGCAGCAAAAGCAGTTCTGTTGTGAATGTTACTACAGATGAAGAAGGTACTTTCAGGTTCATTGTTTCCCTATTGGTAATGACACAGACTAAATAATGAAAAGCTCAAACTGTCAGTAAAGGGGGTGTATCTCGATCGTTGTTTTAGGGGACTTATTTTTATTCTTTTGGCTGGAAATTAAATTTTGTCCAGAAGTAATCACTTCCATGCGATATTTTGTGAATGTTACTGGAAATGAACATCACCCACTGGAATATTGTTTTAAACACTCTTGCCTCTCCTTCTCAGTCGCTTTGTTCTGATATACCTGTGATAAACCTTTGATATACCTTTAAACGGCCGTGTAGTTAGGTAACATTTTTCAACATCGAAGATTGCATGACAACATTGCATTATGGTGTTGCCTTTAGAACCCAGTAGCTCGCCACAAAGTGTTCAAGCTAGCTCCAAAAATTCCACAAGTGTCTCTGTAAGCTGGGCAGCGGTCGGTAAGGACAATCGTAATGGAATCATCAAAGGATACAAAGTAATTTATCAAGCGTTACCGGATGGGAAAAACGCTATAAGGTTCATCAACATCAGCAATAAGCATCAAGAAAAAGAGCAAGACATAACTTTGGGCGATCTCGTCAAGTTTACCAACTACAGCGTCAGGGTGTTAGCATTCACTGTTGTCGGAGAAGGACCACTGAGTAAAGTCAAAATTGTTCAAACACAACAGGACAGTAAGTTACACTCTAGTAGACACTTTAGGCTTTCCCATAAAATGACATTTCCAGTAAACAGTCTAAATTTCACGAAATATTCCTGCCCCAATAAAAAAAATTCACTTGAACCAATACTATTGTTAATAAATTTTCCAAGCACTTCGCACATGCTTTGACGTTTTCTACCAATCAAATTCGCCTTAATCGACTTCACCCAATCACGTGTCATTTCCTTATATACATCTGTATTTTGTCACGTATTCCACAAGCAGGGGGCAAAGTCCAGATAAAAGACAGCTCTCCCACCTCCCCCAACGTTGTAATGCCCACGTGAAAGCCTTTGAGAGATGATTATTTCTTCTTCGTTCAATGTATTCCCACCTATTCGAAAAACGTAGAACGCGAAATAACTTTGGCTAAGGTCTCCTGGAGATAAAATAGAGTTTGCTTTCCGCATCAAAAAAACGCTCGTACCGAAGCCCCAAATTATGTGGACCTACTCGCAAGAGAGCGAAGTCTTATTTGCAACCATTGCTTGATCTCGTCACGCTACGCGGGTAAAAGCGCGTCGCGTGACGAGACCAAACAAGGGCTGCGAAAGAGACTACAGAAAGCGTGACACCAAATCTAGTTCATTTCTGCTTATAATTGTACAGACATCAGTGACAACAGACCACAGAATACTAGTGTCTGAGTTTATTTCATTTGGATCGGAAGGGTGCTTTTTTCTCTCTTTCGAAGGTGTTTTTGGAAACTTTAATTTATTTTACAAAAATGAAAAAAAATCAGTTATTCAAATTGTGCCATTTTAACTTATCCATCCCAAGAAAAAAAACTTTTCCATGCGTGGCATGCCTTTGTTTAGATAAAGACAGTGAAATGTTTGCACGTAATAAAAACTTGTATTTGGCGAATATATTAAATGATATCAAAGGAATGTTATAGAGTGGTAATCGACCCTGGTGTCGTGCAATTTCTTTCCGGAACCATCCGTTTGATTTCAAATCGAACTTATGCTGCGCACAAGTTCAATTTTGAAATCACGCATATGACTCAGACCGAATTGCATTCCATTCGCTTCAATTACCATTGTTAATTGAAAAATCAATGGTCAGGGGTACATTCTTTATTTCTTTTAAAAATTACACCTGAAATAATTTAATTTCGCTCCTTGAACTTTCCTTTCAGAACCTTCTGCTGCTCCTTTAAATGTGACAGGACATAACACCAGCTCAACCAGCATCTTAGTAGTGTATGGTGATGTTCCAGCTTTTGATCAGAATGGTATCATCACAAATTACACCATTACTTACCGGTCACTAACAGAGGGTCACAATGGGAGTGCTATAGCTGGCCCCAATGACCGTCAAAAGGAATTAACAAATCTTAGAGAGTACGTCGATTACGAAATCACAGTACTTGCGTCGACTTCGAAAGGAGATGGACCACAAAGTAGCCCTATTCTTGTTAGTACAGACGAGGATAGTAAGTACTGTTATTTTCCAAATCGCTTGTCTATGATAAATGTTTCGCCTTATGTAAGGTAATCCGGATTCCTGAATCCAGGAAATTTTTGCTTGTGGAATCCGGAATACTGGGAATTGGAATCCAGAATCCAGCTTTTGGAATCCAGAATCTCGCTAAAAAATGAATCCAGAATCCATTCGCTGAAAATCCATTTCAAATCGCATAAATGGCTTTTACGCGCACGCATCCATGCAACCACGGTCACGCTAAAATGCAGACTTGCAGACCATGCAGACCACGCAAACCGTGCAAACCATGCAGACCGCGCTTTGTTCGCCGGAAAATTTCGCGATTTTGTTTTGCCTCGTAATATTTTGTCATGTGGTGTCCAAAACTTGGAAACAGTTCATACGTTACCAAAAGAAGAAAAAGGTGTACACACCTGAATCATGTGTAAATCACAGTTAAAAAAACAACAACAAAAAGGTGCACAGCCTGCTCAGTCTGCAACCGCTGTACAGTGCAGTTCATTCACGTTGTCGATGGGTATGTAAATTTAGAGGGACTAAAGAGATTGTCTACATAACAACAGCGTCCAAATCCCACAGGATTTACTTGGATTCCAACATAGCGACGGACCACACGTTAAAAACCTTTAGAATCATTTCTCTGGAGAATGTGACTTGACTTGGCTGGCCTTATAAAGAAAGGAAAAAGGAAGTATAGAAAAGAGAATCTGTTATTCTTGAAAAATTACCGTGTAAATGCAGATCTTTTGCGATTTGGCAAAGATTTTAGTAAAGTTGAGTTGGTTGAACACCTTTTTATGCGCAAACTCATAATGACGAACATCATCGCCAATTACATATAGGAAAACAAGCTTTTCTTAGTCATAGTCTGCTATTTATTTACGACATACACAGGGTGTTATTAAAATTATATCTCAGTTTAAATTTCTCGTCAATACTCTGGTTTTTGATTAAAAGGGAAGTTAAAAAAGTAATATAGATGATAGGGAAATATTTTCGAGCTGTTTTGTTGACAGTTCTCCATAAAGTCAATTTTGAATTATAAAAATTGGCCACCTTTTTCTAGCCGGAACCATGTTATTCTGTGCTAAAACAATTAATTTATAAATTAAAAACGATAAGCAATGATTTGATCTATTAGTTCTTTTGATACCTCTAAATTACTTGAAGAACTTCGAGGAACCTGAATGAAAGAAATATGGTGGACCTCTTCAGAGTTGCTAAAAAGAATGAATAAACATTGGACTTAAGAGACGGACAGTCTCAATAGATATTCCTAGAAGAAAAATTTATCCCTTAATTTGCTGTAATATATTTATTTTAATTATCAAATATTGTTATGGATATATGAATAGACAAACATGCATTCTCATAGCATGTCCTTCAATAACGATATCCACCATTGAAGTCATTCTTAGAAAACGAAATGCAAAAAATTAGAAGCAAACGAGAAACTAAAATCTGGAATCTTTTGTGTTTTGGAATCCGGAATCTGCATAGGTAGAATCCATAATCCAGCGCCTAGAATCCGGAATCCACAGCATGGAATCCAAAATCTAATATTGTCCTGGATTACCTTACATGGCGAAATGTTTTACACCCAACATCAGCATGCATATTATCCTTACTGTTCCCCATACGTATACAAAGGTGTTGACAAGGAGAAGTTGTTGCAAAATCAAGAGCCTCTCTGGCTGGAGATCGTTTTCTTTATTCTTGTGACTTCATTGTTTGATTCAGGGGTGAAACTGTAAGGAAAAATCAGATGCTAGTCACTCATATGGGTTAAAGAGTTTAGAATGATGATCACGTTCAACCTCCGGCTGTTTGCTTTTAAAAATGAAAATAATTTAATGTGTGCTCTATAAAACTGCACCTCAAAGGAAATTCTAAGCGTGACTGATGACCCAGAGAAATTCCGGGTCTTTTGATGGCTCTTTACCTAAGTCTAAATTAACAAAATGAAAATCCTGTTAAGTTCACGCTCAATAAAAAAAAAAAAAAAAAGGAATTCTCATTAAAAGTGTTTCTCCCCCTCTCTCTCTTAAATAAACCATCTCGCTTTCAAATGGTCAAACTACAGTAATAAAATGAATAACAAAGAAGCCATTGCGTGGAGAAAAATGGACAAATATTATTTCCTACAGTTGTTGAATAATGGCAGGGAGAGGTTTGCACTTATTAAAAACTTATAAAGTGGTAATTGATCTTGGTATTCAATTTCGTTCCGAAATCATCGTTTTGAGAACGTTCAATTTTTGAATCACAGGTATAATTGAGTCCAAGTTGCATTCAGCTCACTTCAGTTACCATTATTAATTGACCAATTAACAGTCAGGAGTGCACTCTTCTCCGAGTCCTGTAATGGTTTTACTACGAGTCATTTGTTTCAAAAATTACCTCGGAATTTATTTGAGGCCCGTTTCCTGAACTTTCCTTTCAGAACCTTCTGCTGCTCCTTTAAATGTGACAGGACATAACACCAGCTCAACCAGCATCTTAGTAGTGTATGGTGATGTTCCAGCTTTTGATCAGAATGGCATCATCACGAGTTACACCATTACTTACCAGTCACTAACAGAGGGTAACAATGGGAGTGCTATAGCTGGCCCCAATGACCGTCAAAAGGAATTAACAAATCTTAGAGAGTACGTCGATTACGAAATCACCGTACTTGCGTCGACTTCGAAAGGAGATGGACCACAAAGTAGCCCTATTTTTGTTAGTACAGACGAGGATAGTAAGTACTGTTATTTTCCAAATCTCTTGTCTGTGATAAATGGTTTACATCCAACATCAGTATGCATATTCTCCATACTGTTCCCTTTACATATGCAAAGGTGCTGACAAGGAGACCAATCAACAGCCTCTTTAACTGGAGATCGTTTTCTTTATTGTTGTGACTTTATTGTTTGATTCAGGGGTGAAATTGTAAGGAAAATTAGATGATAGTCACTCTTCGGGGTTAAATGTCTAGCCTGATATTTACGTTCACCCTTCAGCTGATTGCTTTTAAAGATGAAACTAACCGTCACTAATGACCCGGAGAAATTCTGCGTCTTTTGGAAACTCTTTACCTCAGTCTAAGGTAGCAAAATATAAATTCTTTTAAGTTCACACTCAAAATAAAGGAAAGATTCTCTCTTTTCCTCTCTCCCTTAAATAAACCATCTCGCTCTCAAATGGTGAAATGATTAAACTGCAGTAAAATGAATGACAAAGAATCCATTGCGTGGAAAAAAACAAAGACAAATGTTATTTCCTACGGTTGTTGAATAATGGCAGGGAGAGGTTTGCACTTATAAAAAAACTTGTGTTTGAGTGGTTGATTTTATGATCTCAAAAGGGATTTAATAAAGTGGTAATTGATCTTGGTGTTCAATTTAGTCCAGAAATCATTCTTAAAATTTCAATTTGGACTCGTATTGGTTTACATCCAAAATCAGTATGCATATTCTCCATACTGTTCCCTTTACATATGCAAAGGTGCTGACAAGGAGAACTTGTTGAACAATCGACAGCTTCTTTAACTGGCGATCGTTTCCTCTATTCTTGTGACTTAATTGTTTGATTCAGGGGTGAAACTGTAAGGAGAAATTAGATGCTAGTCACTCTTAGAGGTTTAAGGGTTTAGACTAATGTTTACGTTCACCCTCCAGCTGATTGCTTTTAAAGATGGTGATAATTCGAAGTGTGGTTTAAAAAATTGAACCTCAAAGAAATTTAACTGTCACTAATGGCTTGGGGAAATTCCATGTCTTTTGAAAGCTCTTTATCTCAGTCGAAATTAAAAAAATTAAAGTCCTGTTACGTTCAAATTAAAAAAAAAGATTCTCATTTAATATTTTTTACCTCTCTCTCTTCCTTAAATAAACCATCTCGCTTTCAAATGGTGAAATGGTCAAACTGCAATAAAATTAATCACAAAGCCGAAGCCATTGTGTGGAGAAAAATACGGACAAATATTATTTCCTACAGTCGTTGAATGATGGCAGGGAGAGGTTTGGACTTATTATAAACTAGTAAAGCGGTAATGCATCTTGGTGTTCAATTTTATTCCGAAATCATCGTTTTCAGTACGTTCAATTTTGAAATCACGGGTACGATTGACACCAAATTGCATTTAGCTCACTTCAGTTACCATTATTAATTGACCAATTAACAGTCAGGAGTACACTCTTATCCGAGTCCTGTAATGGTTTTACCACAAGTCCTTTGTTTTAAAAATTACCTCTGAAATAATTTAAGGCCTGTTTCTTGAACTTTCCTTTTAGAACCTGCTGCTGCTCCTTTATATGTGAGAGGACATAACACCAGCTCAACCAGCATCTTAGTAGAGTGGGATGATGTTCCAGCTTTTGATCAAAATGGTATCATCACGAATTACACCATTACTTATCGGTCACTAACAGAGGGTCACAATGGGAGTGCTATAGCTGGCCCCTATGATCGTCAAAAGGAATTAACAGGTCTTAGAGAGTACGTCGATTACGACATCACAGTGCTCGCGTCGACTTCGAAAGGAGATGGACCACAAAGTAGCCCTATCCTTGTTAGTACAGACCAAGATGGTAAGTACTGTTCCTGGACAACCTCTCCCGTCCACGTTTAAGACTGCTGTTTGTGTTTACCCTCCATTTATAGCTGGAAGGTATTGTAATTTAATTTCTTAGCTGTCTCTCTCGGGCTAAGACCCACCTTTGACTAGGACGAACGTTATTTTTTTTAGCATCCACAAAATTTTTTTTCAGATTTTGTCAGTTCTAATCCGTGTTAATCCTCGCCATCTGTTATTATCTTTGTTTTTCTCTCCGGTTTTTTCTTATCTTCTGATGTTTTTTAAAGTAAAATATCTCTTTCAAAGCATCCGAGAATTTCCTTTACGAATTTAACTCCAAGACTCAGCAAATGGCCTTTCATTATCTTACCGTAACGCCGCCAACATGGTGAAGATATGAAATAACGATTTTCATGCCATCGATTCACAGAACCCAGTGCTGCCCCTCTTAACTTACGTTCAATTAATGCGACTTCAACAAGCATTCTTGTCATGTGGGATGAAGTTTTGCCTGATGAACAGAATGGTATCATTATTCGTTACAACGTCAGCTATCAGGCGATACCAGAAGCTGGATCTGCTGGGCCTATTTATACGATTATAGTAAAGGCCCCTACAAGGCAGGTCAACCTGACCGTCCTAACAAAGGACATGTATTACAACATCAGTGTGTTGGCCTCCACAATCAAGGGCGACGGGATTTACAGCAGCCCAAAGACGTTCAGAACAAAAGAAGACAGTAAGTCCGTATTTTTCAATTACGTAACCTTTGAAAATTAACTCACGCGATATTGATTTCTCTTACCAATTGTAAGATGCGACAACATCATAAGGATCGGGTTGGGTCCGCTTCCGAGTAGAACGGTTTTCGTATGGATACATTAAGATACTGGTTAAATCCAGCGGGAGATGTACAATTGAGGCGTACTATTTCAAGCATTTCACTTGATTAAAATAAATTGTTGAATATGACACAAGTCAATATGATAGCAAGGGGGATTTACCTCCGAGTAGTCACAGAGACAAAATTCGAGTCAAAGAGTTTAATTTTTGACCATCGTACGGTATATTGACAGAAATAACCTTAAATTTTTGTTCGTATGTCGGAGATAGTGTTGAACATCTATCGCCACTTCCATATTTCTCTGTCTTTACATAGGGCCCAGTGCACCACCTCAGAATGTAATAGGTTATAACACCAGCTCGACCAGCATTAGAGTCACATGGAATGAGGTGCCGGAAGACAAAAAACACGGTGATATCGAATACTATACTATATTGAACAAAAAGATGACAGATATTAGTTATGAGTCAGTACCAGTTACACCAATGTCTAGAAGGTTTATTGAGCTAAAGGGACTTAATATGTACACATTTTACGACATCAAGGTCTCAGCTGCTACACATGTAGGGAGCGGACCAGCAAGTGATCCTATCAAGGTCCGCACAGACCAGGATGGTAAGTAAAAGAAGACTTTCGATAAATAGCTCAGCGGCTAAAACTCTGGAAAAAAAGAGGAGAAGATTCTGATTTATGACATAATTTTATGTGCGGATTTGCCTTTAGTATAGTTACCATACAAATTGTCATTTGGGGACAGGAAATACGGTTAAGTGTGTTTACTTGATTTTCTGCCATAACCGTTGGTGGAAGTGTCTGGTAGAAGTATGCCAAAAGAGCTCCATGCTCTAAACATTGTGAGGTGTCATGACCTCAAATGACAATCATGGTTTAGTTATCATTTGTGAGGTGTTTCACAGTCGGTACGAAGTCTGAAGGATATGTGGAATTTGACTTTTGCTTCGTGGTTTATTCAAACCCAGCTGAGATTATTAAAATAGATTTTGAGGAGGGGAAGTAAATTCCTCAACTTCCTCCTTCTATGATCAGTATGAAAAGTAATCCCCAATTTTCAGTGATGCGAAACAGTAACGAAGTGCAGCAACTATGCGAAGATCGATCTGCTTCCCAAGTTCTGCTTTCGCTATGTAGCCAGTGTTAATAAAAGTCCCCCTTTCTCCTGTTAAGGAATCAATTTATCTCTCATTAGCCTTAAAGCTTTTCCAGTTGTAACTCATAACAGATGCGAGAAAAAAAATGATAATAAGTAAATGTCCTGTCTTTTTTTTACAGTGCCTTCTACGGCTCCTACATTAGTGTCTGTACAAACACTGAACAGCACTAGCATAAAAGTTAAATGGTTGGCAGTTCCTGAAGAATCAACACACGGAATTCCAACCAGATACACCATTTACTACGCATACTCCGATGGGAAGGTGGATACTAAGGTTGTAACACCTGTTAAGGATCCCATCACTTATCAAGAAGTTGTGTCTGGTCTTAAGGAATCTACTGAGTATTCATTCCAAGTTTCGCTTTCAACTGCGAAAGGGGAAGGTCCCCTGAGTGTGTCCAAATCCTCTGCAACTGAAGGTGTATGTAAGTTGCCCAAATCATTCTTTCATAGCATTTGTATGTATTATCAGCAACAACGCATATTGACTCGTCTCGTTTGAAATTTAACTTAATGGAAGACTTTTATATATGTCTACGCTGGTGCTACTTTTCGCACGAGTCTTAAGCTATCAAAATAAATTAGAGAGTGTACTTTTACACCTATAAAAGTGCTCACTCTAATACCTTCTTAAGTGCCACTTCAAGACCATTTGAAGTCCACTCTTCCCAAGATTCCGAAGAGTGCGCACTTCAAGACTCATTTGAGTGAAATGCTCTCAGACAAGTTTGGATGAAAAACTTTCTAAAATGCCCACTATATGACAACTTATAGCGTGCTTTATAGAAAAAAAATATATAGTGCGTACTTTAACGACATTTTAGAGTGCAAACTTCGACACTCTTAAAAGACTCCTCGTATCACAAAGTGAAGGTTTCTTTTAAGTATAATGAACCTTAAATCAGGTTCGAGGACGTTCAGGTTCCTTAAAGAGCGCACTTAAAGACGCTTTCAAGTGCGCTCTGTTAGGCTTTAGATAGTGCACTCCTCAATGCTCTTTGAGATGCTCACCCTAAGACAATTAAAAGAGCGTATTTTAAGGCTGCTTAAAGTGCGCACTTTAGACATATGATGATTCTCGCTTTAAGATTCCAAGTTAGTTTGAAGATGAGGACACCTCTAAGTGCGTATTCAAGGACTCTTTAATTTCAACTAGACCCGTTTTTAATTAATCAGGATCAAGAACGTTTGCCGGTTGTTATTGTTTATAATCTTGCTTTGCAATGTTCTAATGTCTTCCTATTTTTTAACACCACACTGTGTGTATCACTTGGTTTTGACTAATTTTCTGTTGACTTTAGGTAGCCACACTTTCCAGAAATAATATAAAGTGTTGGGTGATGTATTTCAGTGCTGCAGAAAATTTCTCTAGGCGGATTATACCTCAGAAACCATACCACGATGTACTTTTTATTTCCTTGAGTGAATAGTAATGAAATCATGACACTGAACATGCTTTAAGAATGTGAAAAGAAACATAACTGTCTGGAAGTTGTCTTCAAATGAGCTGATTAGTTTACAGTACTTAGTGATCCGCCAGTTGGCCACAGCAGAAAAAGAAGGACATGTACACTTGAAGAGAAGAACCGGAAAGGTTTAGTGAGTAATTTTCAAGTCACGGTTCCTGAACCTCTAAATTTTTAGGGAAATCTGAGTAAACGCCACTGTAAGTACGTGACATTGCTTTTTTAATGAATTTATTCACCTATTTGAGTTATTGTCTTTGGTTGATTACCGGACACCCAGACTTCCTATTGAGATTGTCCCTTCCACTTCTGTCCTGTTTTTTCATGGTCGTAAATGGTCATAAGTGGTTGTAAATAAACCTTATGCACTTAAAGTTGTTTACTTTATTTGCCTTCAGGGATGAGAGATTCTAAAGGAGCAGTTATAACCGGACAGGTTATCAGTTCAGTTTGCAAACCAACTGGGCTTTGATGGAACTTAATAAATTAAATAACATGATTTGTGCGATCGATGTTACAAATGAAACAGAAATGAATTCACATAATAGCACATGTCAACAATAAGTCTCTTTTACAGTAACTTCAATATTTCAGTCTGACTTCACTCTTATCCGAACAAGCCAGCCTGCATAGTTAGAGGTAAACTTTTCCAGGGCCAGCAATCAAATCTGTGAATTTTTCTAATCACACGGTGTGGTCCGGGTATGGTGCTCCTAAGTGTCTTTATTAAGCTTTCTCTTCTTTTTTTTTTTCTTTTTTTTTTAAGGGAATTCTAAGTTTTGGATTAAATCCCTCAGGAAGAGGTTCAGAGGTAAGTTATCGTTAAAAGTCTTGAGACAAGATAAGGGTGGTGAACAGAAATGAATTAGTGCCTTACCTATATTTATGCTTCAGTGACTTTTGTGGGCTACCTGGGTAGTCTTACTTTGAGGGTCTCCATGGGGTGATGGCTTTTACGGCTATCGGTTACAATTTTGGCCAATTTCCGGCTAACGGTAAACACATTTCCATTGTTTCCACCAGAGATATTTTTTACGTTTAACTTTTTTTACGAGTAACGGTTAAAAGTTGTCAATTTTTACGTCTAACAGCTAAATATTTTGGCCGTTTTACGGCTAACAGTTAACCCCATTGGGACCCTCTACTTTCAAAGACAACCCTTTTTCTTGGTGAGTGGTCCGTACACCTCACGCCTCCCTCCCCTCCGCCCTCAAATTTTGAACGGGGGGACATCTGAGAGGGCTAAATGAGTAAAAAATAAAAGGATAACAAAACAAAATTCACAAAGCACGAAACACACAAACCAAAAAATATAAAATACAGAACGCAAAACACAAAACACAAAACACGAAACACAAACCAAAGCAAAAAACAACTGAGAGAGTTAAACGAGATTCACTCTGAACTTTTGAATTTATCTTATTAGAATCGATCAAGGAATCCGCAAATAAAACACTACCTTGAGTGTGTACCACGGAAAAAACTGTGACACTTAAAACGGCGTTTACAATAAAGGATGAGAATCTATGGTTCCCTGGGTACGTGCAGACATGATGACCGCCATAAGCACGCGGTGAATGATGGAGGGTACCCCACGACAAGCGAAAAGATTCACAATTTTCAATTTACGAATTCTACAGTAGTTATCAGTTACTCTGAATGGGAAGTGATATCTAAGTTTGTGTAGGCTCTTTGTTTATTTGTTGCTAGACTGGAAATTGGATTTTATTCTTATTACGCTCGCTTGTTTAGGTGAATCTTGAAATTTTTGCTGGTCTGTAAGCTTATGATATCGGAAATATATGTTTAATTCTCGTTATATATATATATATATATATATATATATATCTCATAAACCAATTACTGCATAGACAGTGCTTAGTGAGGATTTTATTCACTCTTTGCAACTCGTCAATTAAAACCCGTAAAAAGCACTTTCCATGAAGTAATCTACATTTTTTTGTTCAGTCCTACTGTGTAGTCAGTGAATTTTAGTGCTATGGGAAAACCCTCAAATATCAGCCGTCTTGTTCATTGAAGATCAAGAACGTTCATGAAACGTTTTCTCCAATTTTCACAACAACTTTCGCTTGTAGTTAAGCTCATACCAGAAACAAGAGGTGCGATTCTTTAATCGCTTCCAGGCTTTCCATAGAAAAGCGACTCTTTCGCACGCATTTAACACCAATAGTAAGATCAAGAAATATTTATTGTGCGTTGACGTTTTATCAGGCGACTTGACTTGCACATAGAGAGAGGTGGTTTAAACGAGTCACTGCAATACGAATAACTTTTGTAATTTTTAAATTTGCGAGCCTTTAGCTCGATGCACTCATCGAGGGTCAAGTCTACCCTTGGGTACGCTGATATGAGATTGATTTTACCAGTGCAAATTTACACTACCCGCTCTCCCAATGCAGCGAAATTGTCACTCCTATAATTTTCTCGATCAGTTACGAGCTTCTCCGCCTCCCTTCGGCCAAAGTCCCTCAGGGCTACCGATTACAGAAGGACTTTTGTTTGACGCTTAATGGAAAGGCTGAGCCAGAACAATGGACAATGATATGAAGACCTGCGAGATCAGTTCCTAGATTGGTTTTTTTTATCTACAGATCTACACAGGTTTCTTGATCAGCTGATCGTAATAAAAAGGAATAGGAAAAAATTGCACTATTCTTGAAAATCTCCTGTAGTGAACACGCAAATCATCTACAAAATTAGAGAAAAACTGTAGCCATGGTATAGACCTCTGAAAGACCATCGCTTCGGTTCGATTCAGTCGGTTCGATTTTATCTCCTTCAGAAAATGTAACAACAGGTTCCATGTTTTGTCAAAATAGCAGACTGGTGTTAACGAGCAGTCATGCATTTAATGACACTTACAATAGGCCGGTGTATAAAATCTTGGCATTGCTTGAATAGAGACAATTACGATATACTAAAATAGTGAATAGCGTCGAATGCTCGGTAAATATTAATCCCTTGCCACTTCCTCTTACGTAAACAGTTGTTTAATACCCTGACCATTGAAAGTACGAGCATGGAACAAAATTATCTTTTATTGTTAGAATACAGCTAAAGCTTCAATTGTATAGAGATTGGACTGTCATCCGCTGAAATTATTTCTGCTTGACTCCAGCGAATGGTTCAGTTTATACTGATTATTTTTCTACAAGATAGAAAACTTAACTATTTTCATCCACAGAACACAAGCTAGTCTCAGGAAATCCCGCCAGTAGGAGACATAGTCAAACAATTCCACTTTCACAAAAAGGCTGCAAAATCTGGAGCGAGGTTAACAAGGTTTTTGGCTGATTCCTTTGAAAAATGACTGAACCATGGTTTCTGTGAACTTGTGTGTTTAGGATTCGGTTACCCTTAAGATTCATTTTTTTTTTTCCTGACAGAAAGTTGTCACCATATGTTTCAATTAACTCAGCCTAGAAACACGAAAAAATGAAATAAAACGTCAAATGAAACTTTCAATATAATTTGATCGATGAATCCATTCGCAAATTATACTTTTAGATCTTGTTTTTTTTCCCTGTGGTTTAAATTTGCTTTACATTAGCGAATCCCAATTTTTTTTTTCCTAAGACTGTCGTCGGTCATGATCACAACCTAATTTAAGCGCTAAGCGGTTAACCATATCATCTATCTATCCTTAGCAACTGGGTTTACATATCTGACTGAGTTAACGGCACTTTAAAGAAAATCGCCGCCTTTTTAACGACTTAATGTTGATTATTTCATCTCTAGTTAGAGCACGAAAGAAATTAATTCTTGCTGAATTTATAACTGTCCTTCATTCTTGAACGGGTGCAAGCACTCAGAAATTACTGTAGGCATCGAATGAGTCCAAATACTCACTGAGAGCAGAGTAAATAAACTCATATTGATCCTGAAAGAGTGAAAATCACTAGGTCAGCAATACATTCACAAGTGTACTTTCAAGTTACTAGAAAAACCTCAAATAGACTGCTCGGCCATTCCAGTTCCTATTAGACCCTTCTGATCTATCTGACATAAGTCTTGGTTGGTTCAAATTGTACTTTCTATTGTTTCAAAACAAAACTTGTATCCTATAACATATGTTATTGACTGCCCACTCTCGCAGCCATGCAAGTAGAGAGCAAAATTAAATTCCAACCGAGAAATAAAAGCCAATTGCCCTCTTCTGTGACGGTTTTTAAGTTGCCTTGAATACCTCACAAAAAAAATAACACACCTTTGTCTGGACCATGGCAGGTCTCTCAACTCTCAGCTGCTTCACAGTCTGGAAAACGTCTACCACACCTTCACTTTTTAACTGTCCGATTAAAATACTGAGGGCGCAGAACACTCCTGTGCGACCCACTCCAGCGCTGAAATGTGAAGTTGAAGATGAAGTTGAAGAAGAAAATAAACTTAGGGTCTGCTGTAAACTGCGCAAAAGGTTGTCTTTCCACTAGCATTTATTAGCGGAGGGCAATACCTGATATTAACATGCTACAAGAGTTTTCATAGATTGATAAATTAATATTTAAATGAATATAACAGTTTATAACGATCGTAGTAATTGAAATATTACTACAAAGTGGTATATAGGATGAATAAAAATACATGAATGTGTGCAAATTGGTAACATTACAACGTGCGCGTTTTAATATACCCAGTGAAGCAAGCGAGTAATGCCAAAACCGACAAATTTATATGGCTGTCATTCCACTGTTAGGAATGAAAAGATCTTCCCTAGGGCCTTAATTGTCCACTTATAGTTACAGGGTATAAATGTTTTGCAAAGGTGGAACGAGACTCAGGAGACAACGTTAGGAACAAGGAACACCAGTGAACTTAATAACGACTAAATGAGCATTTTTCAATTAGGACCAAAGCCAGACTATAATATATGCTTAATAATATTTTAATTATAAATACACACCTGCAGTGCACAGTAATCTTAGTGTTTTCTGACTGCTGCTGCCACCGTTGTACTTGCCCAATAAGATCGATCAAGCCAGTGCCTGATTCTGGAGATCCTGAATCAGGCCATCCAGTGTAATGATACTGACGAACAACTCGCGATGCACTTTCCTGAAATATTGACAAGAGAAATGTGTGTGTTTGATAAATGCTGTCAGTAGAGATTTTAGGGTGCATGTGATCGCTTTGAAGAAGATAAAGCATGTCTTGGGGAATTGGCACGTTTTGTCATATTGCTATGGTCCTAAAAGCCTTTTATTAACTTAACCCCATTCTTCTCCTTCAATCTAGGAACCGCCATGGATGGATCTCCCCGTAACACACAAATTCTTGGCTAATTCCCTGACATTTTATTGGTAATAAACAGAAAGTTGCTGAAGACTAACTGAAGAGTCATCAGAACGAACCTTGGTATGGGTGAGTTTCATTTCTCTCAATGTGTAGTCTTCATAGGACGTCTCACTTGTCTTTTCCACTACCAAAGTGCCAATGTGCGCGGGCTTCTCTGCAGGCCAGTACTGGTGTACTTTGACCTGTACACATAAGATTAAGCTTTACAAATCGATTAAATCCAGAGTCAGATCAATTACATAGATAGACCTCCTACCCTATACAAGTTAATTCCCACTAAACGATGACTCGAAAGCTAAAGATATTTTAGTTGATGCTTAGTCATATCTTTTTTCCCTACAGCCGTTACGAGTAAATGGATGCATGTATCCATTCGCTGGTATTTAAATGAATATGTTTACATAAAGTTATGAGGAGTAACACTGCATGCATAAGACAACGAAGCATACAGCCGCTCACTAAGACCAACAAACTCTTATAATCAGGGGTCTTACTATACTTAGGAGGACCCATCTACAAGTAAAGAAGGCTTTTTTATAGGTCTCTCAGAAGTTGCTCACGAAAGTCGCCTTTTAGGAATACATACTTACCCATAACCGACATAGAATGGGGGTCACTTACCAATGTAAGGCATCTCTATTAACCCCTGCAAAAATAACATCCCTAACAAGGAAGGTAACCTTTTCCTAGACTGATGGATTGATTGTTTTAGTTGATTGATAAATTGTCGGTTTATTGAGCATACCTTGTCACCTTCTGTTTCTTTTGATAACACGACTATGGTGGAAGATTCTTGTTCCCAAATCATGCGCCAGAAGTCTGGTATAGTATCAGGTATGGGTGCCTGAGTTGCAATGAATGCTCTCCTAGTCATGTAGCCATCAATGAAGTTAGCATTGATGTAATTAGAGCCTTCCACTCCTGAGATTACACTCAGTTTAACCCGGGTTTCATCATACGGTAACGCATTTGGATAACGATTCTTGGTCACGTTGCAGGCCATGCTAGCAGCCTGAGCTGTGAGCTGGGAAGTGTTGATGCAGCGACCTAGCCGGATGAACTCCTCATCCATCTCACTTTGGCCTAACAGCATAAAAAAAATGACCTTATCACATCAAATCGAACAGAGGATGAATAATACTCTAAAGGCCGACTGAGGTTGAGAGAAATTCGTTTGATCAGAGGAAATTTTTCGTGAAGTTTCATCATAAACCTTTTTTAAAGCCTCGCAACCAGAGGATGTTACATAAGAAAACCGCTACATTTATAAAAACACAAGTGGAATGAAGCACCATCAATAAAATGGTTTTGTAATCGCCATTAAGCCTAGAACTCACAGAGTAGCACTTCTATGGAGTTATTTCCAATTCGTAATATGAATTAGATAAGGGATTGACAGGATGGTATATGTTGGGAAAGACACATACCGCTCGTTTGATTCACTTGCATGAGGTTCTTGATATGAGATCTAAGATCATTTGCGTGTATTTCAGTGAATCCGGAATGGATGGCCTCCACCAGGACGTCATGAATCAAAATGTACTGCTCTTCAACTTGTACCATAAAATTTCTATCTTGTCGCAACGAGGTGACATATTCATAGACATCCACTGTTTTCTCTGCAGCAATGCGGCGCAACATTGCGTCTACCACAATGAATGTACCAGTTCTGCCCACCCCGGCACTGCAGTGAACAACCTGAATGAAAATTCACTAATGATATATCGGAACTAATAAAGGACCAAATATGTGTGCCTCTTTTTTTATTTCTGCAGTTAATATTTGCTTAGATTGTGGAAACTTTCCTGTCAGTCATCACTTGTTTCAGAACAAGATGATAATCCACTGTGCTTAGTTACAAGATGCAACATAACGATCACTGAGAGAGAAGAAAGTGGATTTTTTTGTTTAATTTTTTTCTAGATTAGAAGTTAACAATAATATTTCCACTATGCAATATGCCATTTTCCTTACTAGAAAACATTTAGCTGATTGTACGCCCCACCACTCATTTAAAATTCTTTCTCACTTCTTCCTGCGAAATATAAGATAACTTACCATAGGCCCTGCGTCCGGAGGATTTGCTCTAGAAGCCTTTCTCACAAACGTGAGAAGTGAGGAAGGACACTCGGGAACACCATGGTCAGGCCATACCGTGTAATGATACTGATTTACAGTTCGTTGTTCTGAGTTATTGGCGTGCTTTAGAGTCATGGTACGGATGGTGAATTCAGTGAGCTGCACCGTCTGCATCAAGGTTACTCGAATGTCACCATACGATTCGGCACCTTCTGATGGCCAATACTGGTGACACTTCAGGCGACCCTTCTCCTCCAAGTTTGTCACCTAGAATAGGGTGAACGGGCATACTTCAAGCGTTTCATGGTGAACTGTGTTAGGTTATTCACAGGGATGAAGGAATTGGGTGAGCACCTCATCTTTCCCAAATCCTCTCTCCGACTAGGATTATAGGCGGGCACTCGCAAATTGTCGAGGAAAACTGATAATATCGTACGGGTGAGGGGAAGGGGTGGGGGAGGAGTGGTGAAGCATCAATGGCTTAACATTTCATTCCGAAGAAATAATTCCTTTCTAAACGGTTCATGTTACAAAAACCACAGACTTTTACACACACAATCGACTGGAAAATTTTAATTCTGTAATATGAAAGAAATTCAAATTCTTTTAAAGATAGGCATGGAAAGATGTGACACTTTCTCTTATGGCTACGCTGCACAATGCACGGTAAAATGAACATGACGCAACTAAATCATTACAAGTGATCTACGTTGATTATTACTTATTATCAGAAAGCACAAACCATGACGATTGTTTTTGTCCCTTGCTCCCAGACCATTCTCCAGAAGTCATCTGAAGTGTGTTCAAGTGGTCCTTGAGTGGCGATATATGCCTTATCCTTCTGATAACCGTCAAGGAAGTTGGCGTTAATGTAGTCAGAGCCCCGCACACCCTCGATTGGAGTCAATTTTACTCGGCTGTGGTCGTACGCAACGATATTGTTGTAACGGTTCTTGTGTTTGTTCTCCTCGGCCAAAGTGGCTTTGGAAGTAACATTTCCTTGAAGGCGTATAGCACCATACTCAACAGAAAATAAATCATCCTCTTGAAGGCGTTTCACGTGGTCTTCAAACTCCTCGACAGCTATTTCCCCTTCTGGATCGAAGTTTTCTAAGTTGAATAGAAAAAAATTATCAGTTTATTATTTCATTTGCACAAACAAAGGTTCTTTATCTCAATCTTTGAAGAGAGCCAATGAGCAGGTTGCTATCTTTCAATTCTATTCATGATAACATACGCACTCATGTACCGGTTAAGTAAACTGTCGCTTATGAACCCCCCCCCCCCCCCCCCCGTTACATGCCCTTTTACTTGTAAACAGATATGCATCCAACTATAAGCGGCCTTTCATGTTTTGAGATAGGTAGGGAACTAGTTTTACAAAGACGTTTTGAAGCCTACTTAATCAAAAGGATAGAAGCCCCGCCGCTTGTAAGTCTCCCCTAGAACCCCTTTCGAGGTTTATAAGACCAGAGCTTGTAAATGACAGTTTACCGTTTATTCAGTAATATTATTTTAAAGCAGCTCTTGTTAAACAAACTTAATGTACGAAAATGACTGTTGATTGTGCAACGATGGTACAAACATGGTTCACCATTATTATTAATTGTATATTTGAAATTCAATACCAATCCTCATAACTCGAACCCCACTACTTCAAAATACATTACAACTCCATAGCGGATTAAATGTGACTTTCTGAAATGGGTGACACCGCTGGATTTTTTACCTCGAAGGCTCGGTTTATTCCTTTGGGCATTGCTTTCGGTGGCTGCCGAAAACGTGTCGGTTTTATTCGTTTCGAAAAAGGTGAGATATTTTGGAAGAAGACCAAAGGAACTGCGGAAGGTACTTCAAAAGACTTGGACAATAGTGTAATTAAGCTACCTTGCGCGAACAGACTTGTGATCTTGTATCCTTTTGTTTACATTGTCTTGAGATGAATGAACTCGAGATCGATTAACTGCAATCATTTGAATGGATTTAGTTTCTATTCACGGTGTATTTTTAGCCTTAATATGTTTTTAGGATTAAAGAGCGTCGCAAAAGATTTAAAAATGGATCTTGGACGAGTTGTTGTAATCACTGCGAAGAGCAAAAGCGAAAATAGTTTATCATTTCGAGCGCCGATCGTTTTGTTTGGATCCGAATCAAGCAGATTCCCGGGAGAGTTTATTTCATCTGTTAACAAAAGAAAAATATCTCACCTACATCAAAGAAGTTGCGCTCTTCACGATCTTCGGAAGCATGCCGGCATGTCGGCAAACTCATCGGAATGAATAAGTAATGAGAAAGAACAATAGCCTGAATATATGAATACTTAACAACCTCAATTTTTGAGGTACACATTTAATCCGCTATGGAGTTGTAATGAGTCAGCGGAGCTAACTACAATTAAGTTCCAGTTTTCAAAGCTCATTCTCTGAGAAATAAATTTTGGAAGATGGAGACCGATGTCATGGGGAACAATGTCTCATGGAGATGCTCTCTTTGGTGTTGAGTTGGAGAACTAGACAACAGACCCTGTGTGTTAAAACCTGCTCGTGCGCTACGTAAAATAGTATCACAGACGACGAAGAAAAGCTCTATCAAACATTGTTATCGTAAGGCAAATGGTTACAGTAATGTAACAGAAGCCAAACAAATTTTCAGCAAACCAAAAAGAGGCAATAAACAAAGAATTACATCAACCTAGAGATATTTAAACTAGGTGGTGAACTACAACATACCGTATCCTTGTTCTTCCAAAGATATCTCTTCGCCGTCGTCATTTGCATTATTCTGCCGTCGACCGCGTAACCAGACAATCACGATTCCGCCGACAACAACTACACACACTATGAACAGTCCTATAAATACTCCAACAACAATCAGGTGTTTGTTCTTCTTTCCAGGTGTTGGCTCTTCCTCTCTTGGAAGGGTTTTGGTTGTAAACTGAGAAAATCCCTCATCTTGATAATAACCATTTTTGCTAAGGGAACGTTGAAAAACAGCGTACTCCGTGTCGTCATCAAGCTTGCCATTAAAATACTCTGTGTAGACTAAACGAAAAAAAGAAAAGAAAGTCGAGAACACTAAAATTAAATGTAAGATTTGATATCCAAGTGACATGACAAAAGAGCCGTAGAACCCACCCCCAACATTCCTAACAAACCTTTGGGTCTTCCTACTAAAAGGGTTATTAATATTAGCAACTGAGTTGATGACATGAATTGCCTACCGTAAAGAGTTTAAAAGCTGACGTGTAGGGCGTTAGACCTTCGCCATTCACTCTGACGAAGGGCTAACACTCGAAGCGTCAGCTTTGAAACTCTTAACGGTGGCCAATTTACGTCTTTAACTCATTGGACACTACTTATTACCCTGTTGTATTCTCCCACTGACGTAGCACCACAGTTTCTTCAGAAACTTACCCACTTCATCTTTTTCCTACCAATAGTTTGACATCAAAAGTTGCATATTATTACTCGACTGGTGTTTTTTTTTTCCTTTTTTTAAATACAATTGCGAGTGAAGGGGAGGAGAAAGTATGATTGTCTGGATCGTCATGATAGTCTGAATAGTCTTGAAAAAGGTTTGCAGTAATCGGGGCAATTTCGTAGAAATACTACCAAGACAATTGGGAGGTTGGGACGGAGCGCACTTTGATCCACACAGTAGTGTTCCCTTTAAATTCAAAGATCGCCACAATTTTCTTTATCTCTTGAGAACACCTCATGATCGCATGGAATCAAGGCTTAAACAATTTTAATTTATGTAAAGGACGTTCAGTTATCTTACTATAATTATTTTGCCCGTCTCGATTTCGATCGTTGTATTCATTACAGACTGATGCAATCCAACAAGTAGGTAAGGAAATGCATATAACAAAATAGATACACGGAGTCAGCTAAATCAGTTTGTGAAACTTAAATCTATATTTAAGTATAATTTGTAATTCAGATCAACTGGGAGAAAGTTTATAATTACAGTTACTCACCTTCTCTGCGCTTTCTTCTTGCCACCACATGACTTTCTCTTGAATAGTACTTCCCATCACCGACAGGAAAGGTTTTTCTCTGCTTGTTATTGTTAGAAAATTCAGCCGTAATGTAGGGTTCACCCTCCGATTTATCTTCATACCTTTTGATGACTTTAACATATTTCTTATCTGATGGTTTGCCAGGATCTTTCCCTTCTTCTAGTAGTACGACGATGATTTGGTAGTAACTGAAATAAATAAATAAAAAAAGGTATTTATTAAGCAATTTTGAAAGTCAAAACCCAGTTTAATGGCATCCCATTAAAGTAGAAGAGGAATTAATAAAAAGAGCGAATTCTAAAACGAGCAAATAAGTAAGGTTTTAACATGATATCTGCTTAACCAAACTTTAGATGATAAAAGTGAAAGCACGCAGTGACCTTATTAAAATTATCACGACTTAGAAAAAAAAAATCAAATTTCAATAACAGGGTTAACCCTTTAACTCCCACGGGTGACTAAGACAGAATTTCTCCATACCAAATCAATACACTATCAAACAGACAAGTGATGAGAATAAATAAAAATATCAGCTTGGGGATTATTAGTTGATTCAATACCAAATTCTCAGAACTAACATCATAACAATTGTATAGCAGACTGTGAGGAGAATTACTAATGAGATCCGGGAATGAAAGGGTTAAAATTCCTTTGTAGGAGAAATTTGCATTTGATAATTGGTGTAATTTATTGAATTAACTTTGAGATTAGACTTTTGGAATCATTTACAATTCAATCTCAAGCTAGAAAAAGAGACAAAAAAACCAACAATGTATGAACTAAACAATTCTAACCTGACTTTTTCTCCATTACTCAAAATTTGCCTGGGCTCAAAGGCAACAGAAACTTCCTCTGCCCCAATGTCGCCACTAGCAGGTGTCGGAGGGATGGGTGGGTCTTCAACGAAGAGAAACACTGATAAATGCAACTCAAATGCAATGCAATTAATTCAAATAAAATTTGAAAGAAAATATTTAGAAATTACATGAAATACATTAAGGAAGACGGCAAATCTTAAAAATCGAACGACAAAGTAAGTCAGTAAATCATTTTTTGGTAACTTTTACCGTACTTCTGTAGTTATAGATTTACGTCGATTGTTACATAAGTCCTGCCATTGCATGTTACCATAGTTATTGTTGCCATCATTATCATTATTATTATAATTAACATTATCGTTATTATCACAATCAACAAATCAACATAATGAACATTATGTTGATTTGTTGATTGTGTGGTAATGATGCTAATCATTGCCTTTAAATACAAAGTACATCATCTAATAGTTTTAGTTGTCTAAGGTCGTTCTAATGATCTTTGCAGTATCCAATAGACAAGCTTTGACTCTTTAACTTCCAAGATCCGATTGTTAATTCTCCCCACTAGCCATTACACATTCCCTTTTTAATTAATTACAAGAATTTGATGTTCGATCAAGGGAACAACTTCTATCCTATAAGTTTGAGTACTCTAATTACCTGTTTCCTGTTTAATGTATGGATATAATAGGAAGGGCCACCTATCTTTTTAACCAAAGGATGAAAATCTTAGGTCATTGTTCCAGGTGGTCCAATGACAACAGGAGAGAAGGATGCTTTCCTTTATTTTCCGGTCTTTTGAATTTCTTTCTAAAGATCTTGATGAAATTCTTTCGTATCTTTTCCTTTTTCTCACACTCGTACAATAAGAGGACACGTAACGTCTTTTATGTAGCATGACCTTTGTTTCTCATCGTTATCACTGGCACTATTATCATTATTATCATTATTGAAATCATTGTTATGTTTGTTGATGTCATTATTACCATCAATATTATTAAAAAGAGAATAAATCAGAACATTCGTCACTTGCTTTTATGCTGCATTTTATCCTTTTCCTTTTTTTAAATTAAAGATTTACGAAAAAATAACAAAGATTTTTTTTTTAAATGATAAGATAACGTCAAAAAGTTATTACTTTTTCTAAATTATCATTTTTATTACTAAAATCATTGTTATCATCATTATTAGCTATTTAGTTTGTTTTTCTCACCATCCGTTCTAGCTTCCGTGGGTTTACTCAGTGGACCTTCACCTTTGACAGTTGCAGCCAAAATTTTAAAGGAGTAAGTAGTCGAGGCTTTGAGCCCATTTATAACCACTTTTTTTCTATATCTTTCCACGTGCCTTCGTATTGTTGTTACGCCATCCGTATAACTTATGATATACTCAGTGAGATTGCCATTCAAATCACGCTCAGGAACAGGTTCCCATGCCAATTCAATACTAGTACTGTTCTTTGTTACTGCAGGGATCCATTTCGGTGCTTCGGAAGGTGCTGAAACGCATATAATCAATTTTAAGGAGTTATACATGTACAATAAAATACAATTGATTTACTTCAAGTCATCGTCTTGTTGGTCACTGCCTTTATCAAATGACTCATAAGGCCCTGCGCGCGCAATCCCTTAGAAAAACACAGGGAAAGCTGACGTCCGTGGGGCCGGACGGGTTGACGCGAGCCAGTCCGAGAGAAGCCGTCCGCCCTTGCATTCAAGCAGCTTTGTTGCAAAAAACTTAACGGAAAAAAAGAAAAGAGTGAAAAAGTTGCGTTTTTTGATGAATTGTGAGTTCTCACTCGAGAGAAAAAAAAAGCTGGAAAAGTTTATATTTAAATTATTTTGTGGTTGTCCCTCTATCTCGTCATATTTAGGTTGAAATAACTCTTGAATTTTCAGCACTGCGTGGTCAAATGATATAACGCTTATTGACTGAGTTTGGTCGTGGAGGACGGGAAAATATTTGGCTCTCGGTCGTGACGTAAGGAACGAGTGCGACTCTTCTGGACCACTAATATAACGAAGTAAAGGAAAACCAAACAAATATTGGATTACTTTGACTCTGGGTTGAAAGTTGCTCAAAAACCTTGACACGCATAGTGGTTATGGTTTGTCGATTTATCAGTTGTTGAGAGATATCGCTTCCATGGGAACATCCAAAATACGGGGAAACCATTAATATTCTCAAAAAATGCACAGAACAGTCATGTTTTGGTACTGTCGGAGTTGCTCTTCATGAAAAAAGTAAGATAGGTGCGTGTTGGTTGAATGTTAGTGATTACGTAGCTTAGTATGTTTTGAGCACTTTGTCGACAGAAATCTTCTAAGCAACTGGACGACTGTTTAAGTAACTCACCATCTTCATCTGTCTTTCTCTCCTCAATTTCACTATGAACACTGACACCCTTGCTGTTGAAGGCCTGTATGGCAAACTGGTATGGTGTGTACTCATCTAGAAATGCTAAGACTAAAAACGTGATATCGGCTCCGTTAACAGTTCTGTTCTTCCATGATACCTCTGGCTCGTTTTTTCTCTTGTACAGGATGTAATAGCCCAGAATATCACCTCTAGCGTCTTCCTTAGTGAGCATCTAGATGACAATGATAATAATACTAAACTGTGATGAGGGAGCCGAGTAGAATAAAATTAATCAACAAAGGTATCAAACTGCTATTAATTTCAACATGGTGAGTAATAATTCACTCACACGGCATATTAACCATGCTCCTTTCGGTTTCCAGTCTCTCCAAGCAATAATGATGAATATGAATATCTTTTAGCCACAATTACTTGATAAATATACCACATGCAATATCACTTCCTAAATTGTATTGCAGTACAATGCGATAGATTCATTTCTTTAGCTCCTGCAGTCATTTCAAAAGATGTTTATGCATTCATTGTAATGTTAGCACAGTTGTGACTACTCGGAACCACAGTCAATTAGTAAATAAGTCACCAAGAACTGTTGCGAAAAAAAAAGTGTCCAACCTGCCCGCTGCGCATGTCTTAGTATTGTCTTTTCTGAGTGTTATAGAGCAAAGCTATTTTAAAAAAAACTTTTGATAACGGTGTCAGTGGAGCAGGAAACTCTAATAAATGCTAAGTGAAAAAAAGTGGGTTTACTACCTGCCAAGAAACGTTAACAGCAGTAGAATTGAGGACAGTCACGTTAAATGGTGGAGCGGAACTTGGTACTGTAAACAAATAATAGCACATTTTCTCCCCGTGAGTTACAAGAAATATATAGAATTGAAGTATAGAATTTTTATAACAAAGCCCAATGGTATAATAGCAATACATTTACAGTTAAAAAAGTCAACTCAAAGCATAGGTAAAGCCTAGTGCAGAGTTAAAAAATAACGGACAAAACATTGGAAAAAAAAAAAAAAAAAAAACAGACAAATAACACGAAGTAAATGGAAGACAAGTGTTAAAAGCTCAACATCAACTTAATCAATTTATCAGTTGCCGAAGGAATCTCCAAAATACAGGTATATGATAAGATTTATCAAATGAAAAGGAACTTAAAATATTAGAAAAAGAGCACCTTCTTCTTCGGTGGTAACATTTACTACAGAGCTGTAGTTACCAGGACCAATCATGTTCCTGGCAAACACCCTGAGGTAATATGTTGTCCAAGGAAGCAGCTCTTTGATAGAAACTCTTGTGGAGTAAATCACACAATTATTCTTTAAGAGTGTTCCTTGACATATGGCATCTCTGAAATTCTGCTTATCTTCTCTGATTTCCACTGTGTAGTTCTGAATAGCGCTGTTTCCATTAGAACCAGCCGTCCAGGAGACATTCACTTCCCGTGAAGCTCTTGAGATCACTTTGACATCCTCTGGTGGGTCTGGTACATCTGTAGGAAAAAAAGAAACAAAAAAAGAAACAAAAAAAAGAAACAAAAAAGAACAAGAAATTAGAATTACCGTCAACGATTTCTAAAAGTCTCCACCGAAAAGCTAAGGACAAGGTTATAGAGGGCAATTAGCATTATGAAATGTTGTCTTTTTTTCCTTTGGCAACGTTTCCTCTCATATCATACTACGGCATACAGCTTATGAACGCAACAAAGCAATTTAATAAAATATTGCATGTCACAGCAATACAGGGCATTTGAAACTACACTGGGTAATATCTCAAAACATTTCAAGCGAATTTACTCACTCTGCACTGTGAGGGTAGCTGCAGATGAATATGATATATTCTTGCTGTTTTCAGCTACACATCTATATTGTCCTGAGTCTGAGCGGTGAACTTCTGCAATTTCTAAACTGTGATTATTTTTCCTTGAGGACAAGTTAAATCGACTATTTCCTGTTACATTTAGGTCTTTTCTGTCCTTTTCCCAAACAACACTGGGAGTTGGGTTCCCCACGACTGAACAACTAAAAGTCACACTATCTCCTCCTACTATTGTGACATTCCTCGGATGTATGGAGATTTCAGGTGCAACTAAAAAAAACATAGTTATTAATTAGAAAATCGTGCAAGTTTGATAAGTTTCAGAGATATGCGAATTATCAAACAGATTTATCAATGCGAAATAGAAATTATCATTCAATTACAAGCTGAAAACATTTACTCAAGTGTCCATAGCTGCATAGTAGTGCGGTTCCAAAGCTTCTCTTACTTTTTTTCCTAATTCTTTCTCGTGTCAAATTTTTCTCAACTTGTTTCTGTTTTTCCTTTCGTCTGTGATTTGTTAACTCAAACGTAATGTGACTATCTGCAGCAGACATGTTTGCCGCTTGACGTAATTCGCAACCCAAGAAAGTGTCCTTAAGAGCCACAGTACAAAACTGGCAACCTTGAATTTATCTAAACTGGGAAGCTTAAAAGCCGCTGTTTAACTAACCGTTAACCTTTTTCGAACCAAAACATTACGGCCTTTTTTTTGGGACTATCGAGCCCTAGTTAATGATCCCAATAACTCGTTGTCTCATGAATATTCCGCTTACTTACACTGAACATCTACAACAGCAGCCATAGACGTATCATTTCCAAGGCTGTTGTTCGCCACACATCGGTATGCTCCGCTGTCTACTCGGCTCGCTTTGGTAATTGCCAACTGCTTTTTGTCTGCTGAAAAGCTGATCCTGGAATTGTTACTTATGTCAGATCCATCTTTGGTCCATGATAGAGTAGGGAGCGGATATCCAATAGCATTACAGTGTAACGTAACGTTTTCTCCCTCTGTTTCTGTCACATTACTAGGATGAGTGGTAATCCCACTTTTATCTACAATTGTAAAACAATTGCAATGAACATTAGCAACACTAGCTATAAGTGTCGACATCTTTTTGAATTCGACAATTCAATGGTCGTTCATGTTTACAGCAGACATGGCTTAACCAATTGAAATGACCTGCAAGAACAATATGACTGTTTTTCCAGACTCTCGAGCTCACTTTCTACTGAATAAGTTACAAGAATTCAATGAATACTTACTGGGCCCCACTGAAAACCGCCTTGGCGATTTGGGTTCCTTCGTGAAAAATCGTTATTATTATTATTATTATTATTATTATTATTATTGTTAATACTTACATTCTACAGCTAATGTAGCAATGTTTGAGCTGGCATTACCAATGCTATTGTTAGCCACACAATGGTATTTTCCTCTGTCTGTTCTGTACACATTTATTATCCTCAACTCGTTGCTCTCCGCTGAATAACTGATCCTGGAATTATTGCTAATAGAATGTTCATCTTTTTTCCATGCTATTACTGGTAATGGATTTCCAGTCGCGTTACAATAAAAGGTGGTGTTTTGTCCTTCCTTCACCGTGTCATCAGAGGGATTAGTGATAATTTCCGGTTCATCTGAAACGAAAGAGATAGACGGATATGAATTTTATCCTGGTTCCTCATTCACTCAGTATCTCTATAAAAATGGTACTCGGTTAATTATTTTGAAAGGTATTCACCTTTTCCAACGAAAAAAATTCCCACTTCAAAGCAAACCCGTTTACGCTGTTCATAAAGAAACAGGAGAATACATAAAAGATTGGTCTTTGGAGGACGATCGATATCTTAAAAGACAATCCAATGAACTCACATTTCACATTTAATTTAGCAGCTTGTGATGTGTCGTTCCCAAGTTTGTTGCTCGCCACACATCTGTATTCTCCACTGTCCTTTCTGTTCACATTCGTTATAGTCAAAACTCTATTGACAACTGAAAAACTGATCCTCGAATTGCTAGTTATAGCCGATTCATCTTTAGTCCAGGATGTTGTCGGTAATGGATTTGCAGTAGAACTACAAGAAAAGGTCACGTTTCCTCCTTCTTTTACATCCCTACTTTTAGGACGAGTAGTAATCTCAGCTTTATCTGCAATTTTGAAATCAATCTTGTTAGCAAAGGGCAAATAACTGATAAACAAAGCGTCAGCATAGAAATGCATACATGACTGTACATCCTTTTTTCTGCTATTAAAAAAATCATATGATGAAAGATGTACTGCAGAGGGTAGGAGCAAATGCTATTCAAAGGCCATGTTTATTAGACAAAAAAGTTGACTACAGCGGAAACAAAAATGAAGGGTGAATTGGAGAAAAAAGTGTGAAAGCTGCTGACAGTCGACGCTGATTATCAAAACGCAACTCATACCTTGGTAAGAAAATAGAATACGGTAATGAGATGAGAACTTACATTGGATGTCAACAGTAGCAACGTTTGAGGTATCATTTCCCAAGCTGTTGTTCGCTACACATCGGTAGCGGCCGCTGTCTGTTCTGTTCACATTTGATATGGTCAACAGCCTGTTATGTTTTGAAAACCTGATCCTGGAATTCTTGTTTGTGGGAGATCCATCTTTGGTCCATGATATTATCGGTGCTGGGTTTCCAGTGGCATTACAAAATAAAGTCAACTTACTCCCCTCTTCTTTTGTGACATTCGCTTGAGGATGAGAGACGATCTCAGCTCGAACTGCAATTAAAAAAAATTTACATTGCAAAGGACTAACACGAAAGCATAAATATAACATGATAACAAATTTCGTTATACGACCGCTTGGCTCGCGGTTTGCTTTTTCAGCGTATCTTTGCCCCACAGTCAGACAACTGACTGATCATTCCTCAATATTTCGGTGAAAGGAAATAAAGCGGTACCACAAAAAGAAGCTCTTTATGAAGAAAGGCTGCATAACGTCAGATAACAACATGCTTAACCACACAATAGTTGTACTGCGTACAAGAAACGGTTCCAATTTAGAATATATGTTACCATATCCCTTACAAACAAGCCACTATCTACACTAACGTACGATAGCAACTAGCATTTTCAAAATACAGAAACTAGTCACTTCCCATCGAGGCAATTATCTCCTCGTAAAACATGAACTAGACCAAGAGTAAGTATGTCAGTAATTAGTTTGAAAATCATCGGAATTCTTTCGGTCAAAATGAGTATTTTGAATGAAATGCGAGGATAAAATGTCATAATTCTCGAAGTATATGTTGGTAATCTAAACTAAGCTTACCTAGGTAAGAAATTAAAAGCAATGAATTCGATCAAATTTACTGTATTTAAGCGGGTTAGCAGATTTAATCGAGATAATCACACGAGTAAAATGAAACATTCGAATTACAATATCAAAACATTTTGCTTCAGTTTATGGACTGAAACAGTGAATCTCAACAAATTCAGGTTAACAAGATCCTTTTCGCACACTACAGAGAATTTAGTCCTCTTACATTGTGAATATCCGGAGATTTAAATTGACATAATCGATGGGCAGCCAGGGCCTATACCTCGGATGGAAGTCAACGAGGCTGATTTCTACTTCCAAATCCGTTAAAATTCTGTCTTCGAATATTGGAAAATTCCTTTTACCTCCTTGAGTAGATGAATAAAACACTAACAGTAATAGGACGAATAATCAGCGAAAAAGACGCCCTCTGAAGGTAAAGATTCAGGCAAGAAGATCGTCCGTACTAAAAAAGCATAGGTTGATCCAAAAGGAAGAAGGAAGAACTGCCGATGAAAAAATAATTACTGCTAGAGCTGCAAAAGCAATTATTATGAGGTATCCATATGACACGTATTCTGATTGGCTGAAACAGCGTGCTTAATCAGAGTAGATTTTCTGCCGAGCTTGAGAGAGCCAAGTAAATACTCGACATTCCATGATGGATTTATGGCGCATCCAAAGGCCTACTAGTGCTTATTCATGGCTAATTTAAATTACTTACACTGAACATTAATCGTGGAAGCGTTCGAAGTATCCGCTCCAACTGAGTTGTTCCCTCGACATGTGTAATTGCCACTGTCTATTCTGTTCACATTCCTTATTGTCAACTGGTCATAGCCTGGAGACAAAATGATCCTGAAGCCTTTACTTATAGGATATTCATTCTTGTACCATGATATTGTTGGAACTGGATTTCCAGTAGCGTTACAATATATAGTCACGTTTTGACCTTCTCTTGTTCTGATATTGTGAGGATGCGTCGCGATCTCAGGTTTATCTGTGGATAAATACAGTATTACAAAAAAAAAATTATTATAAATATAAATTTCGAGTTATAGGAATTGTTTTCCAAATGTATTAAACAGTTCACAACTTGTCCGCTGTTTAATTTATTGCTAATGATATATATATATATATATATCTCTCTTTGGAATACAAAGCTTTGCTTTCATGTCCAAGTTGAGCACTCTACTAGGATGAGTCATTGCTGCTAGCATTATGCATGCTCACTAGTTTTTCTAGTTTGAGCACTCTGGCATGGCTTAGATGATCCCACATATGTGAGATCACTCGGGGTGGCTATATGGTCTTACCTCCATCCTAGCATCAGCACTGCACTGATGAGGCCCAGAAGGCCGAAACAGTACTTTCTGCAGTTAGTTATCGTTAGGAATATTCGTACTATCGTTTATATACTTTACAAATTTGCATAATAGGAAAGTGATTTTTTTTTTAGCCCTCTGTGTCATACTTTCATTCACTTGAGCTCAGTTTACTTAAATATGTTACGTTTGTGTGAATGGATATTAACTAGACTATGCTCTGTGGAATTAAACAATTCAGCGAGACAAATGACTCATCTGAATAAAGAGAAACGTTTCCGTGCGCAATCCGGGGCTTACAATTCGATTATCGTTTGCTCTCCATTTATGATGGCGAAAACTGAAGTGTAATGAACGTAAGAATACAAATAAATCATTATTTAGGAAAAATCCCTTTTGGTAATCTCTGACTTGTTTTGAAGCGAACAGTATATATGCTTGTAATACTTCAAAAAATGGCAAAGCTGAAACGTAGCTTCAGCAGCAAAGGGGGACATGTAGGATACTGAAAATCTCCGTAGAAAAAATGCAAACATGGCTCGTGACTTGCAAGGCTTATAAAACAGACAGTTCGGAAAGTTCAAAAAGAGCACGAACTTATGAAATAACCTGAAAGCGCACTTCGCTGTAGGCCTTGTCTCGCGTCCGCTAACAGTACATAATTGTATTAATAGTGCTTTACTTACATTGCACATCTAATATGACAATTTTCGAGGTATCGTTTCCAACTTCATTATGGGCGACACACAGGTATCCTCCGCTGTCATGTCTGTTCACATCTGTTATCGTCAGGTGCGACGTATTTGCTGACATATTAATCCTGTTGTTGCTTTTCACAGTATTTTCAACTTTAAACCATGAAAACTGTGGCTCTGGATTTCCGGTAGCATTACAAGTTAAGGTCACATTATTTCTTTCTGCTACCGTAACATTCTGCGGATGTTTTGATATCTCAGGGCGATCTGAAATGCACAAAGAAACTCTTTTAGTAAGGCTATGCGTAGAAATTGTTTTCACGATTATGTTACTATACAACAAGTTGTGCTCAAATTCTTGAACAAAAATTTTTGCGTATATCTTGAACAAGTGTCCAGTACAGTTTTTTGCAAGATGATGGGATGTAATGGAGTTATCAAACGTGTTTTACATGGATAAATCTCTTTATTTAGTAGTTATTTCTAATAGCTGTCATGTAAGATGCGCTCACTTCCAAATTTTTTAACCCTCTAACTCCTAGATCAAATTTGTTATTCTCCTCAATGCCAACCGTAAAATTCTTATAATGTTAGTTCAGAGAATTTAGTATTTTATCAAATAGTTATTCCCTGATTTTTCTTTATTCTCTTTACTTAGCTGCTTAATATTGCATTGACACTGTAAGGAGAAATTCTCTCTCGGTCACTCATGGGAGTTAAAGGGTAGAAGTATATTCCCGACCACCTTATTACGGCCATTCATGGGAGAGTTTGTTCTCCGACCAAATTATTAATTATTTCTTACGAGCATTTCGTAATCGTTTTCGAGGACTCAAAAAAGAAGATTTTAAAATATCGATTTCCCCGTAGACGTTACCTAAAGGTGTTTACTGCGAAAGAGACTTTGCGTATTAAAATGCTCTGCTCTATTTCTAATCGATATCTTAAAGGACAATGCAATGAACTCACATTTCACATTTAATTCAGCAGCTTCTGATGTGTCGTTTCCAAGTTTGTTGCTCGCCACACATCTGTATTCTCCACTGTACTTTCTGTTCACATTCATTATCGTCAAAACTTTATTGACAACTGAATAACTGATCCTCGAATCGTTAGTTAAAGGCGATTCATCTTTAGTCCATGATGTTGTCGGTAATGGATTTGCAGTATAATTACAAGAAAAGGTCACGTTTCCTCCTTCTTTTATTTCCACACTTTTAGGATTAGAAGTAATCTCAGGTTTATCTGCAATTTTGAAATCAATCTTGTTAGCAAAGGGCAAATAACAGATAAACAAAACGTCTGCATAGAAATGCATACATGACTGTACATCCGTTTTCTGTTATAAAAAAAGCATAGGATGAAATTTTCCGGCAGAGAGTAGGAGAGTAAGGCCATGTTTATTAAACAATAATTATAACAAAAGTTGACTATAGCGGAAACAAAAAAAAAGGGTGAATTGGAGAAAGAAGCATGAAATCTGCCGACAGTCGACGCCGAGTATCAAAACGCTATTCATACCCTCGTAAGAGAAAGTAGAGTATTCATACCAGTACAATAGTGAGATGAGAACTTACATTGGATGTCAACAGTAGCAACGTTTGAGGTATCATTTCCTAAGCTGTTCTTCGCTACACAACGGTAGTGGCCGCTGTCTGTCCTGTTCACATTTGATATGGTCAACAGCCTGTTATGTTTTGAAAACCTGATCCTGGAATTGTTGTTTGTGGGAGATCCATCTTTGGTCCATAATATTATCGGTGCTGGGTTTCCAGTGGCATTACAAAATAAAGTCAACTTACTCCCCTCTTCTTTTATGACATTCGCTTGAGGATGAGAGACGATCTCAGCTCGATCTGTAATTTGGAAAAAATTTTACTTTGAAAGGTCTACCACGAAAGCATAAATATGACATGTCAACAAATTACGTTACGTGACCAATTGGCTCGCGGTTTGCTTTTTCAGCGTATCTTTGCTTCACAGTCAGACAACTGACTGATCATTGCTCAATCTTTCGTTTCAAGGAAATAAAGTGGTGCTAGAAAAGGAAGCTCTTTATGGAGAAAGGCTGCATAACGTCAGATAGTAACATGCTCAACTAAACACAAATTGTACTGGGTACAAGAATCAGTTGCAATTTATAATGTATGTTGTGATATCATTCACAAACAACACAGCCACTAAAAGTCAAATTTTAAAAAAATTTACGTCCGATTGCAACTAACATTTTCAAAGTACAGGAACCAATCACTTCCCATTGAGACAAAATCTCCTCGTAAAACATGAACTAGACTAAGAGTAAGTATATCAGTAATTAGTTAGAAAACCATCGGAATTCTTTCGGGTCAAAATGAGTATTGTAAATAAAAAGCGAGTGTAAAGTTTGCAATAATCGAAGCACATCTAGGGAAAATAAACCAATCTTACCTTGGCAAGAAATTAAAAGCAGTGAATTCGATCAAACTTTTCTGTATTTAAGCGGGTTAGCAGATTTAATCGAGGCAATTACACCAGAAAAATGAAACATTCGAATTAAATTACAATATCGAAATATCTTGCTTAAGGTAATGGACTGAAACAGTGAATCTCAACAAATTTAGCTTAACAAGGTCCTTCTCTCACACTCGAGAGAATTCAACCATTTGCATTGTGAATATCCGGATATTTAAACTGATGAAATATATGCGCGGCCAGGGCCTATACCTCGTATATGGAAGTCAACGAGGTTGATTTCCGCTTCCAAATCTGTTAAAATTATGTCTTCGAATAATGAAAAATGTCTTTTACCTCCTTGAGTGGATGAATAAAGCACTAACAGTAACAGGACGAAGAACCAGTGAAAAAGACGCCCTCTGATAGTAAAAATTCCGGCAAGAAGATCCTCCATACTAAGAAAGCATAGTTCGATCCAAAAGGAAGAAGACAAAACGGCCGATAAAAAAAATAATTGTTGCTAGAGCTACAAAAGCAATTATAGTGAGGTATCTATATGATAAGCATTCTTATTGGCTGAAACAGCGTGCTAAATCAGAATAAATTGTTCGGCCAGCTTGAGGGAGCCAAGTAAATTCTCGACATTTCGTGATGGATTAATGGCACATCAAAAGAACTGCTAGTGCTTATTCATGTACAATGACTAATTTAAGTCACTTACACTGAACATTAATCGTGGAAGCGTTAGAAGTATCCGTTCCAACTCTGTTTTTCGCTTGACATGTGTAATCGCCACTGTCTATTCTGTTCACATTCCTTATTGTCAACTGTTCATAGCTTGGTGACAAAATGGTACTGAAGCTGTTATTTATAGGATATCCATTCTTGTACCATGATATTGTTGGAGCTGGATTTCCAGTAGCGTTACAATATAAAGTTACGTTTTGACCTTCTCTTGTTGTGATATTTTGAGGATGCGTCGTGATCTCAGGTTTATCTATGGATAAATACAGTATTATCATTAAAAAAATTGTTTTAAAAAATAATACAAATTTTCATCTTCATTAAATAGTAATTGCTTTCCAAACGTATTTAACAGTTCTCACCTTGCCCGTTGTTTAATTTACTGCTCATGATTATTAAAATATATACGCATACGCGTTACTCTGACCAAAACAAGAGAAAACGAATTTGGAGGGCTGACTAATGGTTAGTAAGTTCGTTAGATATTGCGTTTTGGTGCAGGAATTGTACAATACCTATATAACATTTTTCTATAAATTCGTGTGGTAATTTCACAATACACAGCACCAAAAATAACATACACTGTACTACGTTTAGGGTTTGGAAGGTGATAGTAACTCATGAGCAGTTTTCAAGGACGATCTTGTTGTAAATGTGGAATGGGAGAAAACGTTCTCGTCAGCTAGAGTGGTAAAATCGTACTATTACCTTATGGTTTCAAATTTGATATAGCGACTCAAACCAATGAGTGATTAATAAACGTTACTCAAGGAAATATTCTCCATCAATTGGCTAGTTCAACTGGTTATCATTTACCTTTAATTATGATCATTGTCGTATCCTGAGTGCTGTTTAAATTATTCGTGACTTTACAGATGTAATTTCCCCCATCTTTTAGGGAAGCTGCAGTGATTGACAACTGTATTTGACTCTCATTGAAAGATGAAATTGTCACTCTTGAATCATTAATCAGCATTGACGCATTTACAGCAATAACAGTTCCGTATTTTTTCCATTGCACTTCAGACACTGGTGGCGACGCTTCATACCGACATGTCAGCCAGATATTGCTGCCTTTGGCCATATATTGCTCGTGATCGCCATCAATGGTAACCTCGGGTTCAACTGAAAAGAAAATAGCGTCGGTGTCAGAGCTAATAAATAATTCGAACGTGCGGCATGCAAATCTCGCTTTGTAGCTCTGTTGATGTCGACCTACATTTAACTTTTTACTAAACAAATGATCACCAATGGACGGCCTATGAATTTCACGCCAGGCAAGTACTGGACAAGGTAACGAAAAAAATGAAATAGATCCGATAAAATTTTTAGTGAAATAAGTAAGAAAAAAAATTTTTGAGAAAAGACTGCAACTGCACTACCCATTTCGGCGTCAAAAATATGAATCCAAAGGTAAATTGAGCCTCTGGTTAAAATAAACGATTATTTCATCCAATTTTAGACAAATGAAGAGCAGAGATATGACCACTTTATAAGGTTCCAGGATGTCAATGTAACTGATAAGATTATAAAGCAAGACCTGAAAATAAAAGAGTGCACGACACTTACAAAGAACATTCACTTTGGAATTTGAGGTATCATTTCCAACTCTGTTTCTCGCCACACATCGGTATTCACCGCTGTCTATTCTGTTTACATACGTTATTGTCAATCGCTTGTTATCATGTGAAAAGCTGATCCTTGAATTGCTGCTTATGGGAAATCCATCTTTGACCCAGGATATTGATGGTTCCGGATTTCCAGTGGCGTTACAAGACAGAGTCATGTTTTCTCTCTCCATGGGAGTTTTCCCTTCTGGGTGGATGGTGATTAAGGGCAGCTCTGTGTGAAAAAGCAGCAAGAGTTTTTTTTTTAAAATCTGATATTCAAGATCTCTTCTTAACACAAGTGCTGTAGTGAAATGGTGGTTCATCTGCGACGTTTGTATTTTCAACCAGGAAGCTAACTGTAAAATGTTCTTTTCTGCCAAGTACGTTAGTAGTTATAATTTGTACTTGTAACAGTAATAGAACAAACACTTTATCCCACATAAGAGAGCTCCTGATTTTCTGAGACAAAAATGGAACAGATTGGACCTGATATGCTCCTCTTAAAAAAGTACTTTTGGTGTTCCACGTGAATGATAAGGTCTTCTCCTGTGATTGATTACTTTTTGTTAGTAGACGGACTAGTTCCATCCCGGAGATCTCTGAGTAGCTGAAGACTTAATTAATTTTTTTTCCTGATTGTGGATTGCATTGATTCTATTGTAACGTCACATCGGCCACAGTTCATTCTCTAACAAGGCTCCCTTCTCTAAATGGTACTCATCCCCCTCTCTTCTCCAAAATGAATACGAAAGACCGCCTCTCCAATATGCAACAATATGCGCGGGAATTAAGTAGCCCTACTATGCCTCATTAGAGCGCTCACGGTAAATGAGATCCTACTGTTCCATAAATTTAAAAAAAAAGACAAACGCAGTTGTAAAGTGCTTAGTAACATTCAGTACCTTGGCTTATGATTGACGTCTTCTGGGATGAGTTACCAACAGCATTAACAACAAGGCAGGTGTAGTCTCCAGCATCGTGAGAGGTACTTTGATTTATAAGCAACTGTATTTGACTTTCATTATAATGTGAAACAGTTAGGTGGGACTCGTTGACCAACACACTAAAATTTCTAGCAATTACATCTCCATCTTTTATCCACTGAACTTCAGACACGGATGGCACAGCATCGTACTCACATATGAGTTTCTTTATTTTACCGACAGTTGCAAATTGTTGTGGACCACCAATCAATGCGACTCCAGGTAAATCTAAACTCGCAAAACGAAGCATAAGTTGCATATTAAATAAATATCTTATCTTTTCAAGTACCCGTTTCATAGATGGACAAATTCAGTTCCGCACCGTTTCGGCATCGATAATAAAGGGATCTTTTAGCTTGTAAATAAATCTGAAATTCGCCACTTAAGGCCATTTAGGCCTACTTTTCTTACGCCTTTTAAACCAGTGCTAATTAGGAAGCATGATTATGTCTAATAACTTTGTTATCTCGACCTTCTAGTTGGTTGTCCCTCAGACTTTCGAGATAACGAGACTCTGATGGGTGTTCAAAACTATTTGATCTAATGTTTGTAAAACTGTTGAGGCCAACGAGGGCTTTTGCGTGGAAAGCAAAATGAACCATTTCAACTTCAGAAGAAAAACTTCAAGTTTCATTCATTAAAATTGCTCACTACTCACAAAGCACTTCCAAAGTAGTGCCATGGGACGTATTATTTCCAAGACTGTTTTCCGCCACACATCGGTACACTCCATTGTCTCCTCTGCTCACATTCTTGACAGTGAGCTGCTTTCCTTCGTAAGACAAATTCATACTAGAACTGTTACTGGTGTCTACAGAATTCCCATCTATAGTCCATGATATCGTCGGTACTGGATTTCCAGTGGCGTTGCAAAATACAGTAAACTTGTCTCCTTCGATTCTCTGAATCATTCGTGGAAGGGAGCTGATCTCAGGTTTATCTACAGCCGTCCAAATGAGACAAGTAAAATCCCCAGCAGATCATTTTAAAGAAAACAAAGTGACATTTTCAGTTGCTTCTAAAAGAAGGAGATGAATTTGATCTGTCCTACTAAGGACCAAAATGGGGATAGGTGGGGAAAGCAATTTTTAGATTGATATTAAAATCTAGTCAGATCAAAGCACTAACAGATAACAGTATTGGGCCTTGACTCCCTTGAGCCAGAGTCAACTCTACTTAAAAACAAAAAAAAGGAAAAAGAAACGATTGTGACTAGGACTTGGGACTTGTAGATGATGCACCTATCAAATGGATTCGAATTTTAATTGACCAAAATGAAGGTGTAAATCATGGTCCTGGGTAGTAAGCTATAAACGGGTGAGTTGAATAAGTTAGCTGTACAAGTAAAATTCGCAGATGACTAAGCGCTTCCTTAGGCCTCTCAAATATGATATTGCTTAAGAACTCCTCATGTTGGTATGAGTTTTTAAATTCACGTGACTTCCTGTTCCTTGTTCCCTGAAGGACGTTTATCATACCTTCTTATCGGCTCTACGCGGACAGAGTGAACAATTCTTAAATACTTTCCTTAATTATTAAGAAATATAACTGAAAGTCGCATCGAAATAATTAGTGAGGAATCCATTGGTTTAGGAAGTACACAAGAAAAAGATTGGTCAGTGAAAAGGTATTTACAGGAAAATTGATGGAGAGACATGAGCTTAGATCAGTACGCCAGACCTCGGCTCAAGAGGTCCGACTTCAAGTACAGACGAGGTTGTTGTGTTTAGTTAGAGGTATGCAATGGACCCACAAACATTTATGTTGAGTCTTCTCTAAGTCGCTTACGATGGGCATCAGAAGGTGAAAAATTAGAAATACGTAAATATACGGCGACACCATCAAAATCTGAGACATTTTCCTAATTTAAGGTAAGATACTAAAGACCAAGCGGTTTAAATATTCCACTTACATTGCACTCCAAGGTAAGCAGGATTGGAGGCATCGTTTCCAAGGCTGTTGGTGGCCACACATCCGTATTCTCCGCTGTCTACTCTTTTCACATCCGTTATAGTCATTTGCTTGTTATCCATTGACAAACTAACTCTGGAGTTATTACTAAGAGGTAATCCTCCCTTGTTCCACGATATTTTTGGTACAGGATTCCCTATGGCGTAACAAATTAGGGTGGCATTGTCTCCTTCTTTTTTAGTCACATTCTGTGGATGAGCAGTGATCCATGGTATGTCTGTAACACGAAACAAATCTGTTAGTTTGTGGACGAGAATAAAAAACAACAACTCCTTCGTGTAACAGGTGTGTTCGAATATTTGCTCCGGTTTAAAAAGTATTCTTATATTTCGTGTTGTGGGCATTGGTAATGATAACCAACCCATTCCTAATCTACCTTTAGCTAAACGACGGAAATAATCGACTTTTGACATTCATTAATTCATCGCTTTTTCAGCCGAAATAACTTTCAAATCTCCCATCTTTCATGTCATCTTTAATCATTTCCTTTCATTCTTAAAAACTAAAGATACTTTGTTCCAAGTACTGCGACTGAATGTTTGCCTTCCTTACGACACATCGTACTTACATAGTACATCTAGTGTAGCAACTTGGGAAGAGGCATTTCCGAGGTTATTGGTCGCTATACATTGGTATTCTCCTCTGTCTGTTACGCTAACACTCGTTATCGTCATTCTCTGTCTGTTTATTGAGAAAACTTTCCCAGAATTATAATTGGTATTGATACGAGATCCGTTAAAGATCCATGATATATTTGGTTCTGGATTCCCGTTGGCGCTGCAAGACAAAGTGAAATTTTCTCCCTTCTCTCTTGTGGCATTCAAAGGATTGAGAGCGATCTCTGGTTGATCTGCAAAACACCAACAATAACAGTTACCATGTTTATCATTAAATATTGTTCAACTGATTTTTGTGTGGAGAAACATTTCTACTTCAACTATGGTTCACCTGGTGCCTTCCTTAAATATATGACCAATTAAATTTGGTTATGATAGTTGTTTACCGAAATATCATTTTTGTTTTTTGTTACAACATATCCAAACTAGTTACTTGGAAGCATTTACATAAGACCGCCACGTAGGAATGAACGCTTCGTTACTTACAAAGATTAAAAAATTGTTTAAAAATCACCAACATATCAAACTCGAGTAAATAATTTGCCCAACTATTTAGTAGTAGTCATTCGTCCGTCTTGGGAAGACGATTGGTAGTATCTATTGGATTTATTTTTTAAGCATCTTTTATAAGAAATAAAACCGAAAGGACAAGGAGTTTTCTTACATTGGACACTCAGTGTACTAGCATTGGAAGAAACATTTCCAATACTGTTGTGCGCCACACATCGGTACTCTCCGCTGTCTGCTCTGTTTACGTTCTCTATAGTAAGATGCTTGTTGTCAGCCATGAAAGAAATCCTAGAATTACCGCCTGTATCTAAGGGAGATCCATTCATTATCCAAGATATTGATGGCTCTGGTTCTCCACCAAAATTACAAGAAAAAGTCACGGCACTTCCTTCTACAGGTCTAGTGTCCGTTGAAGTAATATTTGGTTGATCTATATCTGTAATTGTCAGTAAAACAGGAAATTAACATAAAACAACAACTTCTAGATGAAACTTCTTTTATTATCAGTTGTAGACATCTATTGAACAAGGAACTAGCACTCTGTAAAGGCTGTTCACTTTTTTCTCTTTTGTTTTGTTTTTTGTTTTGTTTTGTTTTTTTAGGGAGGGGGGGAGGGTAGGGGGCTAAGCAACCCTGTATGCCGTGTGTCTCTTAGGGTATGAGGAGAATGGTCTCATGTCCCCTCAGGAACGCGATATGGTGAGCAACAGCTCTACGGTGAACGGGGGCTCACTATTTACAGCTGGCGCTCTCCCTAAGCAAGCTAGAATGGTGGCTCAATGAAAATGCTGAATGCTCGACTCAATCAGTAAGATTTAAGCGTGTAAGCGACAAAGTCCCGGACTACTACAATGATTACTTACACAATACTGAAATCTCCACTTCACTTGTAGTTCTATCTTTGTGTGGGTTAGTGCTTACTCTTAACGTGTAGCTTCCCTTGTCCAATCTATTCACTCCGAGGAGAGTAATGGATGTGTAATTATTTGTTATGTTCGCGTATATGCGACCTCGGTGAGAGGGTTTTATCCAGGGTGTGTCATCGGAAGCAAACTTGTCCAAAAGCTGGTCTTTATCCATGTCAAATAAAGCCTGACGGAATGATTCCTCCTTGCTAAATGTGTACTTCCACTCCAGAGTAATATTGGCACCTTCCACTGCTGGGATTTTTTTTTTAGGTTCTTCGGTAAACGTCGGTGCACCTGATAATACAAGCGATAAACATTTTCTGGCTTCGGAATATTTCTACTTTATAAATAATTGCATTCATGGGATATCCAAGTAAAGTTCAAAGTAATAAAAATAAAAAATAAAAAAGATGCATAAAAGTTATAAATATCAGTAAAATAGGAATATTTCCATTTCGCTATCTTTAAATTTATCACATAGCATCCTCAGCCAGCAACATCTTACTATTTCAATTGTATAAAAAGCTGAATTATACATTCACTTGCTCAGTTCTTATTTATGGTCTATTGGAAGACAGATGCGATGATGACGTTACCATCAAAGCTTTTGCTCGTTTACCAGCATTTTTTCTTACCCCGGGAAAAATTACTTGAAACTGAAAACGTTAAAAACCGTTATCACTTTACCAAAAAGAATTATAATTTTATTGATGGAGAATGCTCTCAGTATGGTTGGTTTAATTGCCTTGACGTTGTAGTACAAAACTAAAATACGATTTCGTTCAACTGATTCGTTTTACAGTTTATTGACGCTAGGTGAACATTGAAATGGCATCTTACGGAATCGTGCGACAGCGTACGTTTTTTGAACTTCTTGATAAAAGAAAGATATGTACTTTATATTAAAAACAAGTAATCGCATGTTTCGTCGTAAAATTAAGGATAAATCATTTGTGTTTTCAGAGGTTGCAGAAGTTTTCAGAGTTTACAAGGAAATTTCTGCAACCTCTGAAAACAGAAGTGATATTTATTCTTAGTTTTTCTCGGCCCAAGCGATTAAATGGATGTCAGCATCCATCGAACAAATCTGAAATATTGTGGCAAGTGGCCCAAAATTCGTTTTCTCTCCTACTTTTATATTTTGTAGCCCAATATTTTCTAATAATTGTGGTGTAGTTTTTTTGTAAAAATATATTTTAGTTTTCGAGAAATGACTTTTTCGTTCGACCGCTCAAATATGCAAATTTTCATCGTGAATATTACCCGAGTTGTGTGACCTCATGTAACGAATGTACTAGACCTACGGTATTTCTGTGAACATAATCCTTTGTTTTATCATCTAAACTTAATCCCCTGTCGTTATTGAAGCTGGCAAAGAAATATTTATTTTTTGGTGAACATTTTTGTCCGACATACTTTTCCTATGTCGAAAAGTAGCATCAAAACAAAGACAGTTTTAACAATGACCGATAAGACAGAATCTACTGAGCTTCAAGCTTTTAAAAGACCAAAGGATGGTTATAAAGTTACTGTAAAAATTTCCATGTGTATTGATGTTGTTCGATCTTGAGACGAACTCAAAGTCGGGCAAAATTTACTTGATAGCGACTGTGGAAAAACATGGTGCGCCCACTTGTCGCCACCGTTAATTGGCATAAATCACTACAATTTGTAAAAAAGTCTGACATAACACTCTTACCTTGTTTATTTATGATTTTATTAGCCGTTTCGATTATTATATTACGCCTGGGTTTTATTTTTGGACAGGAGCCCAGGTTTTGCGTTGTGTTTTCCCCTCCCTAGCTTATATCATATATATATTATATCACGCATTAATTGATACCGACACAAGTGAATATTTACCATGTATATAGATTTTTGTTTACGTTGAATTGAAAATATTAAAATATGTCCTTTCTTCATTAATCGTTGTTTCAGCGGTAGCGAAGCAGTTAAAAGTGGGTTGTTGCTTCAACGCTACCGAAATTTTTAGTATTCAGACAGGCGAGCGAAGCGTGATGCTCTGGGAATAAAAACTTTTAGGGGCCTTTTACATGATATCCGAATGAGTTTTGTTCAAGAACGAGTTCATACCGGTTGCCACATAACAATCAGCGTAAAATTCATTCGAAACGAGTCATTTCTGGGTGAGTTTATTGGGGTTTTCATTAGAGAACGAAACACTAATTCTAGACGACCTTTTCTACCTGTACAATGTAAACGCGGCACGGCTCTCATATTTGTATGAATCATCTGTAGGAGCGAGGGAAGCATTGAAAAAGACAGAAAAGGACATAAAGACTTGTTTTTACAGGCTAAATGTTGCCACTCCCACACGGATAAGACTTAAGTACCTTTTATAATTTTATAACGGTCGTTTTCGAAATTCCAGGCGCGCACCCCCACCCTCTTATATAAAGGGGTTCCCCGGGGATGCTGATACGTGCCGCACACTTGACATTTAGCAAGGACAAATTCTGATGTGATTTTTTGCGAAGAGAAACAAGTTTTGTCAGCGTCTAGTTGCTAGTGCGGAAGGGCCTTTACCGCCGTGTACATAATTACGCGTTCCCCCAGACGGCGGAAAGCCAACAAAGTGTTCCGACATTAGTTCAGAAAACTCCGCCTCTGTCTGAATTTTTGGTAGCCTTTTGACCAATACCCAATCGAAACTTAAGTCTGATGTCACGCGTAACTTTGCTCACGGTGGTAAGTAGCCTACTTACCGAAGCCAGATTGTACGAATTTTCTAGACATCTTGAGTACTATCTGTGATACACGCTTGCCAATTCCCCTATCAGCTTTTGGAATCGACTTAACCCTACCTTTACCATGGCCGGACATTTCCGCTAGCGGATATGGTCCCCCCCTTCGCAGATTTGGACCCCCCCCCAACCAAATTTTCCTTTTAAGTAACCTTTGTTTAATATTTGGTAACTAATTCTATTTGCAGGCTTTTTTGTCGATGTTCTTTTCAATCACAACATAACATTTCCTCAATAAAGGTAAAAAAAAACCAGCCATTTCGTTCCAATTCTACCGCATTCATTATAGCGAGTCGTACAGTATACGCAGGAATCAGATGTGAAGAAACTACAGCATTCGAACTATTGAAATTGTCCCAATAAATCTTTGCTTCTTCTGATGCGAATCAACATTGGTACGAAACGTCATAACAATAGTGGAGACTACTGCGTCCAGTCACAAAAATAACTCAGTCTGATTTTCCAAAATAATAACATTAAACAGTTTTTGAACAAGAACGAAGACACTACTCGTTTTAAAAGTCGTTCGTAAAGCCTATGATAAGTAAAAATGTTTCTATTCTGAACTATTGGAACTCTCAGCTTATTTTCAGATGCTAATCAACATCAATGTCAACGTCTTAACAAAAGTGGAGACTATTACATCGAACTCGATCTTATTTTCTAATTTTAACGATTATTAACTGTTGAGGGATCCGAAATAACACCTTAACAATTACGAAGACGTCTAGAGTCTGGCAATCTGCAGACAATGCTGAGCCACTCGCCTTCCGGGGCAGTCTTAAATCCGTCGCAGCTCATGTGTAACCTTTCCTCGCACAACTCGCATTGTACCACGTCGTCCCAACACTCGGACATTAAACAATGACAAAATAAATTAGTGTCGAAAATTTTCCTCTTATTGAATCTAGCGGTGTTCGACTATCGCGGAAAAGGTTCAAAAACGACCTCTCTCCAGACATTAAACTAAATTCTTGCCCATTTTCCCTTGGTCAAAAGAAACATCCGACGGGATGCCAGAACACATCTCTTGGTATTTCGGAGGTTGATTTATCTACGAATTTTTGTGTCACGCTTGTCACGCAACTGATACAATAAGATAGAGAAGATATATAGACTGGAACTCAAATCTGACCAGAATGTGGTAGAGCATAATTAACGTGATCATCGAAACAGCTAATTAAATCATAAATAAACAAGGTAAGAGTGTTATGTTAGATTTTCTGCAAATTGTAGTGATTTACGCCAGATAACAGTAACGACAAGTAGGCGCACCATGTATATTCCATAGTCGCTATCAAGTAAATTTTGTCGGACTTTGAGTTCGTCTCAAGATCGAACAACACCAATACACATGGAAATTTTTAAGTTAACTTTATAACCATCCTTTGGTCTTTTAAAAGCTTGAAGCTCAGTAGATTCTGTCTTATCGGTCATTGTTAAAACTGTCTTTGTTTTGATGCTACTTTTCGACATAGGAAAAGTATGTCGGACAAAAATGTTCACCAAAAAATAAATATTTCTTTGCCAGCTTCAATAACGACAGGGGATTAAGTTTAGATGATAAAACAAAGGATTATGTTCGCAGAAATACCGTAGGTCTAGTACATTCGTTACATGAGGTCACACAACTCGGGTAATATTCACGGTGAAAATTTGCATATTTGAGCGGTCGAACGAAAAAAGTCATTTCTCGACAACTAAAATATATTTTTACAAAAAAACTACACCACAATTATTAGAACGTATTGGGCTATAAAATATGAAAGTAGAAGTGAAAACAAATTTGGGTGACTTGCCGCTGTTTGTTTGATGCATGCTAACATTAGCTCTTAAGTAGAAGCTTAATCATACTGCATAAATTAATTAGTAACCATCAGGTAGAGACAAATAAAAGAAGAAATAGCTGCCTTCTTTCGAATAAATAGCTATTCAGCATGCCTAGAGAAAAAAAGCGATAAATTCGATCAAAGCATATCGCTAAGTTTCCGCCGACATATTAGTAGAGAAATTTTGTTTACGACTGCTATTTTGACATTACACTTTAGACAAACGCTTTTCGTTTTCTCGCGCTTTTCACACAATTATTTCCTCTCATTTTGGAGCGTTGTGGCTCATCACGCGAAAATCATGCTGCATTAAGACTAGAACTCGACCATTTTAAGAAAATGGTTTGGAATTGTTTCATCTTCCCCGTCACGCACGCAGTCTCAATCATGATCGGCAAAAATGAACCTTCACTGAAAACTAAACAGTAACTGAATTTTATAGAACGAAAAGTATACGATTTGCATCGGCTTTTTGTCACCCAAAGCGCCATCGTCATTTGAAGCGGACAGTAAAAAATTGCTACAATCCGGGAGAATATCACGAGCAAACACGGAAGTCTCGAGCGACGCATGCATAGCACAACCTATCAGATTCATGACGGCAGTCGACGAACAGGAAAAAAATGGCCTCTTTCTGTTTTCGATACATTTAATGAAGCCTGGTCTTTCACTAACACTGTCTTAACCCGTGTAAATCACTTCCACTTTTGTGTTGAATTTTCAGGCTTTCATTACACTAAGCCCTTCCATGAATTTCTCGTCGGGTTGTTAATGTCTGTCTCACAGTTCGTACGGTTCTCGTGATAGTTTCTGGCCGCCGCTTTCTCTGCCGAGCCTCACATCACGAAAGCACAATACACGGTTGGAAACGGCCGGGTGCCTTACTTTCTCTGCAGTCGTTGTTGACATGTTCACTCCAATTCCGACACGTTCGTTGACGACCACATCAAACTTTTACATTTTCAGATACGTATAAAGGCCGAATCAAACTCTCATTTTCAGAAATAAACAATACATTTTGTGTAGAAAGCGCAAATTTTAAGCTCCGTCTCGATAGTTTCTACTTTGTTAGGTCATAATTTCGCTTTTGTCAACACGTACAAGCATATAGTGGCTTTTAACAATGAGATGCATGTAAACCTTACCTTCGGCAGAAAACACGGAAAGAGCACACAGAAAGATTGTCAGTGAACCTGCCTTCATTATACAGGATTTCTTTTGTTGTCTTTCACGTCGATTGGGCTACTTTAAAGCGAATAAGTGCCGCCTTTTTCAGCTTAAAGAAGCGACTAGTCGATGGAACGAACCTCGCTATGCCGAAACTTCTCTGTAACATGATGATAGTTGCAAGGTATCAATTACTAGTCTTAAATAATTCTTGACTAATGGGTCACGCATTTCCGCCGAGCTCGGCCGGTTTGAGGTTTTAGATTTTTCAGTCAAGAGCTATCATAAACCTTCATTTTGATCACTACAACATAGGATTCCTGGTGCAGATTCTGTACAATATGTAAACCGTTAGTTCTCCGATGCATCTGTCTGATAGAAAACCTTACCAATTTCCGCATGATAATTTCTGAGACATGTACAGGAATGCATCTCAGAGTTTGAACTGTCAATTACTTTGTTTACTAACTTAATTCCACAGGAACTAGAAATAATGATTCGCTCTTCAACTCTTTGACGTTTTATCCATGCTTTTCAGTCAGTGAATGCTATTCTGCTGACCTGGAACGAAAAAGAGGAAAAGGAAGGTCCCATTATAAGTCCTTCGATTAACGACTTCGTCTACGATGTATATTGTTTAAGAGAACTGGTATTGATTCACGATGACACTCAGATGCAAATGAACACTTTCCGCCTCAGACTTCAAAAACAGCCATTACCTCCTTGTTTATTTCCCCACAACCATTTAAGTCTAATATCGCAATGCGAGCCAAGTTTAACTTTCATATCTAACTGTCTAAAAGGATAATACACATCTCACGTGCACAAATTGGATCTGGAGAAATACTTCGCACTTTGCCCTTGTTAAAACCATAGTAATAACAAGTTCATTATGATTGAATGCGAAATTCAAAGATGACAACTCTTCTAGAACACAAATCAGAAGCGGAAATATAATCCTCACGTTGCTCCTTTAAAAAATTACAATAACAAACTCATTATTCTTGAAAGCAAACTTCAAATAAGACAGTTTTAGTGTGGACTCCTCTTGAGTCAAGGAATATCAATCACGAATTAAGTCATTGATTAAATGTCCTAGTAAATATTAATTATGTCGCGGAATTGTAAATGACTGCATTAGAGAGTGTGACAGATTTCATAATATTGTAAACAAAGTCCGCTGTTGATTTACTGTAAGAGAGATGTTGTAATTGCACGCGTTTAGTCCGCCTAATAAGAAAGGGGAAACCTCGCCTCCGTTTCATCTTGGCGGGGGGAGGGTACGGCTACACGTAGGCTAGATTTAAACCGGAGATTCAGAAAAGGCCATCTGCGATTATTATACAATATCAAGAGAATATTAACTGAGGTGATATTCTCTTGACAATATATAACGTTAATGAAACGAACATGGCTATCACTCCATACTGTTAAAGGAACCGCCCAGGGAGGGGGAGGAGGAGAGGCAGATTTTGGGGGAATCGCAGGGTTTTCATGAGAACAGAAGGGATGATCAACCCTAATTGACAGCCACTAAGGAGAGGGGACCATGAAAAGAAGGAGAAAATTTTTGAAGTGGTGTGCACCCCGCTAAGTACTTTGTATTACCACAAGAAATATGTCGTTACATAATTCTCTTGCTACTTAACGTTATACAAGCGGTTTAAAGATGAAATCATCAGTTGCTATAAGCGGTTTAAAGATGACATCATTAGTTGTTATCTGGGCAGGTCCTAAGGAAACCCTTATCGAATTTCTTGATAGGCTCAGCTCAAGAAAAAAAATGATCGAATCAAGCTTAAGTATATGATTAGCCAGAGTAGCATTTCCTTTCTTGATTTACTTCTGTACGAAGAAGTTAGTAGATCTTGTCTGGAACGCTTACAATACACTATTCTACCTTTCAGAAACAACGAAATAAGTACTTGTATATCCCTTTCGAGTTTTTCCACCATTCTGATATCAAGAAAGCGTTCATTACGGTTAATTAAAAAAGTATACCAAGAAAAATTTCCTCCTTTAAGTCCTTTTCAGACACCAGGTACTAAATTCTGGCGACCCCTCGGGCTCAGGGGTTAACCCTTTCAAGTTTTTGTTCTCGCTGTTCTACGAAACATGATACAGGAATCGCAAAAATGGTTTAAGTCTAAAAACAAAGCTAACTTAATTACAGCGTTTGTTTTAAGACTACATTTAACTGTAACCACGCACGTATTAAGAAGGTTTCGCTTATCTTTGTAAGTAAATAGTGTTAAGGTCCCTCAAACACATCACGTACGTCCGGAAAATGTCATGCATGTAAAACACCTTTGTCACACCTTTCAGAAACTTTCCGATTGCTTCACACTATGCGTGTAGGTCGAGAGAAGACATCGTATTTACCATGTATATATTATGCAACTAAGCTTACTTCCCCGACTTGTAAAAACTACTTGTCGAAGTCTGCAGAAACGCTTAGTATAATTAAAAACGTTTCAGTTTCAATTTCATTCGTGCAGTGCTGCTCACTAGTTTATCGAGAGAAAAAAAAGTTCACGAGACGTAAGCATTCACTTGTATCCAGAAACTAACAGCTTTTTGAGGTGGCTGGAATAGAAGAGGGAGAGGGGCATCATGAAATCTTTTCCCGCCAACATATGAGGATAAAATAAAATAAAATTTAAAAAAAATAAAACGGTTGTAAACTTTAAGGAGGTTCACGTAAAAACTCCGTTGTCGCAAAAAAAATCTCTCCGCATTCCTCCTCCTTTCCCCCCCCCCTCCCCCTCTCCCACCGATAGATAATTACCGGTCATAAGAGTTCGAAGTCCAAGTTGTGAGTTGCGGACCGAGTTTTATCCCTCATCCGTTATTGTAATTAAGTTCGGATATGACGCACGCTGTCATTGGTTGTAAGAGCGTCCTCTATGGGAGTGTAGAGCATAGAGCTAAAGCTGTCACGCCATCTGCCAAATTGAACCATGTCCGACCTTTTCCGGGACTTTTCCCTAGTTTTTTCTTGTAACTGAAAGTGAAAGTTCGAAACAGGCAAGTCGGGAAATAGCAACAGAAGAACCAACAAACGTGCCATAATTGACGTTATAATAACGTGAGCAGAGAAGAAAATCCTCAAAGAGAAAACGACTGGACTGTCCGAGTTTTGAAGGTTTTCGCACTCAGTTAGATTGCAAGCTTACGTACAGTAATAAAAATAAAAAACAGCTAACATTCATGTAGTATATATGTGAAAGACTTGCGTGTTTTTATGAACTACAATTCGGCCGGATTTCACAGACAATTTCACTTTCAGATTCTGTATAAGAGACTAAAAAACTTCAGGAAAAATTCAAGTTCAATTCGAGCCGCCGAACTATTGTTAATAAGTTTGTAAACTATTGCAGAATGTGAACTTGGATGGTTTTTGAACTTTGATAGTATTACATTTTTGACAGTTTCGTCTTGTGCAGCCAATCAGATTACTTGAACTATTCTAACAGGGATTCTGAATGACTTATTGTAGCGTGCTTTATGAGAGCATGGAGCATGTTGACGACACCGTTGTTTGCTTTGGAAATAAAGTTTGTTTTGAAAATTAAAAGTAATGCGTGGGGAATTTAACGTATTCTTTACCATAAAACAGAAAGGAAAGCCTTGACTATGCTCTGTGTTATGTTGTAACCACGTAAGGAGCGGCTAGAGCACTCAAGAAGTGTGTTTCTCCCTACACTTCTTTCGCGCTCTAACCGCTTCCTTCGTGCTTTACAACAGAACAGAGCACAGTCGAGGCTTCTCTATCTGTCAAGAGGGAAAACGACAGTTCAGAATTTATTGTACGGACAGAACATACAATCAATTTTCAAACGGATTTAGTATATTGTGCAATTATCCACTGTAGAGGAGAAGCATATTTTATAACAACACCTAAGTACCTTCCTATTTGACGTTTAGTTGACGAGTAAGCTACAACATTGCTGAAATCATCTATATCTACATGCGACTGTGTAACAATGGACTCCCTTAAAAACTAGAAATTAACAATCAGAAAGCTCTATTTCGTCATATATTTCTTCATTTGGTCCCCTTTTGTTTCCTTCCTCGGGAACCACGTTGTAATACCCAGCGTTTACGTGGCTCCCTTGTAAGGACTGGTATTCAGGGGGGACTCGTGTTTGTCCTTCCGAAGGCCTGGAACGTAGCTCCATATATGACGCTGGTTCTGACGCATGCTGCTCAAGTGGAAAGACAGACTGGACAGTATCTCTAATGGTGGCTTTCTTAGCAGTCGCTGGTCTGTTGCTCGCCTGAGCTCTTCTAAGCCGCCATATCAATACACCAATCAAAACAAGCAACACGAAAACGATGCATGACCAAGCAATGTCATTAGCCCGAAAAATGCTCTGTACATCTGTCCAAAAAGTAAAGAAAATATACAGATAAATAGAGGTACACTGTGTTGAAAAAAATCCTTCAAGATCAAATCATTGCTTATTAAGAAACATTACCAAAAAAAATGAAACCCTTCCTTTTTAAAAATAAGTCAAACGAAATTCGAATTGGGAAAAAAAGGTAATTCTAAAGCCATAAGTGGCATAAAGGTTGACATTATTTGATCACAATGTTCTAATCTAAATTAATTGTAAATCATGACCAAAAGTCTTGTTAATTGATTTCGTTGTTTGTTTGTTTTTCTTTTTAATTTTTGTTTTGTCATGAGATCTTGCTTTTTTTTATATTTATTAAGTTTTTTTGCTTTTTTGTCGTTTCGTTTTGTTTTATCTTTTTTATTTTTTTCGATTTTAAACGCATGTACTTAGATTTTAGCCTACTGTAGGTTCCTCTGACGATACACTAAAAGATAAGAAATAAAAAAGACATAATTTTAATATCAAATCGAGGAGGCTCTAGTAGGAGTTTTTTCTCAATGTTGGCGCGCGCGCCAGCGTAATGTTTTTCTTGAAATTTTTTTAATCATATAAACTGCGGTGTTATACAAGGATTTCCGGCCCTGAGAAAAGCCGTAACAACACACGTAAAAAAATATCGTATTTATTCACGTGTGTTGATATAGCCAATCAGCTGCTGACACGTCACTCGCCTTTGGCACCACGTGATCAGGTTGATGAATAAACGGCAAAGCCTTCACGACTCTCACTACAAGTTGTTTGCCGGAGCCGTTCTCGAATTATGGCGGCTAACACATTAAAAAATCCGTACAGCTGACAGACAGTGAGGTTCAAACTTTTCTAGAAGGGGAAGAAAACCAACATACTAAAAAAATAAATCGAAAGTTGCGCATTCAGTGGCTTTGGTGTCAGCATTTCTCTTGGCTGAGAATGAAAATCGACAACTGGAAGATTTGCCACTGGCCGATTTTAGCCGCGTATCTGAAAGACTTCTTCTGTCGGTAAGGACAAAGTCAATAAATGTGAATCTTGTAAATTGAAAATTACGACCATTGTTGCTTTTGTAATTATGATTCAACGCATTTTTCCATCTTAAGAGTCAGCGCCAACGCACTTTACGATTGTTATTCGAGAATTGTCGATTAGTTTATTTTCATTCATTAATGAAGTCGGCTTTTCTTCCCAGTAAAGGGATATTGTGTTTATATGATAAACAATATGATAGATAGTTGCTTGTAGATATGGAATTTCTCTTCGAGTGTTTAACTCGATAGAAGAGAAATTCCATATCTACAAGCAACCATGTATTATTCTCTATAAGATTTCTCTTTTCTAAGTCATTAGACGTCATCAAATGGCGATGAACAAGGTTCGGACTATCGTTTGCTGTAGTAAATAATATCAAAATTATTTTCGTTAAGCCAAGGCTTTACGAAGGGAGGCGCTCGCCAGCGACAATTTGGCTTTGCCTTTGATTTTCTTCAATTTGCCTTGCTGAAATCTCTCAAAATTTTCAGATAATAATCGTGCGATCGTGTTGAGCCGCCATGTTTGTCTTGCATGTTGACACTTTTAAAGCTAGCGCTATGTACGCACCCAGATCTACCGCGGTCAAAAAACCTTATAAAGCCTCCTTAAACGTTTGATGCAAAAACGTATCTGACGTAGCAGAGGCAGCCCAAGCTCCAGCTGTGAGATAATCATCTTGCGAAAAAAGAGTCATGGCGAAATTATAAAAGTTTGTATGGAAATATTAACAACCGCCAGGAGCCCATTCCTGCGACCGCTCTTAGGAATAAAAGAATACAATCAAATTCTCAATAAAAATACCAAACCTTACTTCCATTGTGCATCGCTTGTTATCTGACCACTTACTATGTTGGAAAAAACCCATTTTTGGCGAGTTATCCATTTCTAGGTTTACTACGTACATGAGAGAAGCCCAAGCTACACACGCCTGATTCGAGAAAAGCGAAAAATCTAAGCACATATACTGTAGTTTCATTTCAATTCACTAAAAACCCCAATCCTCCTCGTGAAACCGACGCTAAACCGCAGTTTGCTTAAAAAATTTCTCGTTTAACCGTCTCTAACGGTCTGCGTACACAGTCATTCTGACATACGACCATTAAAAACTAGCTTGGTAACCCGCCTCCTTTACAAACTTTTCAATATTGTAAGCGGTCAGATAACAAGCGATGCACTGTGGAAGTAAGGTGAGGTATTTGTATTGAGAATTTTATTCCTAACCTCGGTCGTAAATATTGCCATACAAACTCTTATAATTTCGCCATGACTCTTATTTCGCAAGATGATCATCTCACAGCCGGAGCTTGGCCGGCCTGTGGACGGAGTAAAGTATCCATAAACACTACGTACTGAAATCAGATAGAACTGTTAAGGATCAAATGTTTCTTGAACGTTGAGAGCGTTTAACATTGACAACACTTACTATTTCCTTCCTCTCTGCTTTCTGACAAAGTTATTTTGTAAGTTGTAGATCCAAATGAGTTTGTGGCATGACACACATAATCTCCAAAATCTTGATCATCAAGAGGAGTGATAACAACACTGTTGTTCATGACCTTAATGTTATGGCCATCTAAAGCCTGGCCATTCCTTGTCCAAGAGTAGTTAAATGGAATGTCACTAGTCGCGTGGCATAGCAAAGAACATGAAGTTTCCTTTGCACATAGAACTGATCTAGGGGAAACGTCTTTCATGATGCTGGGTGGCACTGAGTTTAAAAAGGAGGTATAAAGGTAAGATTCAACATCTCTCATACAGCCAAAGAATAAGAGTAGGTGGCGTTTACAGGAGAACGTTTAATAAAAAAAACCTCTAATACTTTCTGAAAGCTGATAAGCATAGTTTCTACCCGTAATTTGAAAGGTCATGGGGTCCTGGGTTCGAATATTTCACTCATGAAATCTGACATCAATCGTATTTAGCTTCTGCTCGCGTAAAGGAAAAATTTCATTTTGTGGCCAGTCATACCACGGTTGATGATACTTACCAGCGATGATCACTGCTGTAGCTGTTCGGCGTTGCCCAAAAATGTTTGATGCTCTGCATTCATAAATGCCTCCGTCACTAGGTGCGACCTCTTGAATGACAAGAATGTGGTCATCGTTTCTGAATTGAGCCCGTGGTATACTGGTATTTCCATCTTTACTCCATGTAACAGAAGGCTTTGGATCTCCAGTAGCCTCACATGTTAATACTACCACATCGCCAACTTGAAAAATGGTTCTTTCTGGTAGGTCTTTGACGGCGGGCTCGCCTGGTAGAATTTTACTAAGTTAGCGGTAGTTTTTACAACAATAACAAAACGGAAGGGTCATTTTTTCAGAGAGAAAAAGAAATTACCCGGGATCTACCTTTAAAGGGCATATGTAATAAGGGTCTCAATCAATTTTAATGTGAGAGCCTAACAAACGGGACGTCTTTCAGAGAAAATAAAGAAACTAGTACTCCGTGATTTATTGTCTAAAGGGTTGCTGAAGTAGCTGTTCAGTGACATAAGCAATAAATACCTTATTTGTTCGAATTGGTTGAAAATTTGTCGTTTCAGTGACAAACGAATTCCATGAACTTTACCTCTGGTTTCAATCGTTACGAAGTTACTTGAAAAGTACACCATCTGCAATCAAAAAAGCAGGAAGAAAGAAATCATCCATAAAACTCTAAGATTTTTTTCTGTACCCAAAGTATCTTATCTTGTTCCCCATCGTGCAATTGAAATCAAAAGCTTCAATGAAGAATACATCTGACGGACCGATTGACTGACTGATTGGCCGAAAAGTGGCACGTAACTTGCTAAGCGATGGTTGAATGTAATGCGAGTGAAACTAGATCGAATTTTGTCCTAGAAATTTGCATTTTCAAAAGAGGACGTTCGTCACTTTACCTTCTCTATAAAAGCCCTGAGAAACACCCTGTAGTTGGTGTTTGGCTGGAGTGGTTTGTTAAGAAAGACCTCCCCATCACTGCTTCTTCTATGTCTTGTTTTACTGCTTGAATTTTCTCCATCTCCAACAACAAATTCTCGGAACGCATCAAAGTCCTGCCCTCTAAACTGAAAAGTGACATACGCTGCAGGAACCAGAGATTTGTGGGCTTCTTCATACGTCATTAAATCCTTTGGTGTAAAACTCTCAGGTGAGTTAACTACACCAGTATAGTCCAAGCTGTATCTTATAACAATGACTTGAAAGAACCTGTAAAGTAGGATGTTCATCAATTTAGCTCAAGCTTAAAAGATTGACAAAAAAGGAAAAAGGAAGATTAAATAAAAAGGCTCATACTTTGCATTCCCTGGAAAGCGTGGTAATGTTATATTGGCTGTTATGCCTTCTCCACTTGGAATCTGAGAGAAGGAAGGTGGAGATGGTGTTTCTTTTGACCACGTTTGGGATAATTTTAAACCTGTGCAAACAAAAGTAAGGAACGAACTTAACAGGTAATAAAAATGCTGAACACTATGCCGTGTTTGTCAAGGTCCGTGTTTGTTCAGGTCTAGGAAAAGGACAAGGTACGGGACACAAAGGAAGTATAGAACTTGATGAAAACTCTGAAGTTTAAAGCCGATGCAACAGATCGTTAGTTTCACCCTTCCAACCTACTTTTTGTTTGAACGACTATGGCTTTGCTAAAGGGTCCAGGCCCTGCCACGGTGTAACCTCTGACAGACACTTCATACTTTGCACACATCCAGATGCCGGTCAGTAATACACTTGTTTTGGTTGTGTTCATCGCGTAAAAGGTAAAGTCAACCCTCGAACAGCTCTCCTTTAACTCGAGACGGACTTCGTAAAGTTTAATAACGCCATTGGCCGTCTCTTTAGGAAGTTCTGCCCAAGTGATTCTGTTTGTCGTATAGTTTACTTCACTAGAAGAAACATTTTCTGCACCGCGACTCGGTTCTATTCGAGGAAAACATGAAATAATAGTTTCACATTTAGTTATCGGTGAGTACAAAACGCTCCACCATAGAATATTAGATTAGAATTAAATTATCTCTTGCACATAGGAAATCATCTTTTAAGGAAAGATAATAATGACTGGCTAATTTGATTGAAGGCGTGTCAAACCCATTAGGCAGCAGTGAACAGAAAACAGGGTGCAGAAATTTGAAATTTTTTTTGATCACATTACAGATTTATCTTGCACTTTGCATCATTGTATTCAAGAACAGACCACAAAACAAAGGAAACTAAGAATATATCATGACCAGGAGAAATTAGGACATGAGCGTTTCTAATTTGAAGGAATCTGCTAAATAGACTGTACATACATGTATGCATCGTTGCAGGTGTAGAACACACCCTTGAAGTCGGCATGATAATAAATACTTTCAGGTTTCCCACCCCGGCATATTCTTCGTTTTTACCGGCAAAATTTTGTTTATCGTCAAAATTCTACAGCTTCAGTCAAACCGGCACCAAAAACCTCTTTTCCGAGGGCCTTTGATCACGATTCGAACGTACCAAGAAAGCTTTACAGGAAGTTTTTTAAATCAGTTGTCATGATTAGGTAAGGAACATGCTAAACATAACAAGCGTGTTAAAGAAGCATGATATCTCAAGCCAATATGACGTTCATAATCAAAGAAATGACCAAATGTTTATATTTAGATACTTTTACACGAGTTTAGAGTAAACACAGCCAGGCAATCTAGATGATAGGAAACGCTCAAATTCATAACTTCTTTTTCCCGTCTTAAATGAAACGTGCCTAGATAAGAGTGTAATATAACCCTGAAAAGAATTGTGCTTCCTTTGGTACTAGTTTAAATTTCTTGAAAATTTAGGTGCGTAAGAGCTTCCTAAATTTTAGTTCAAATTTAAGCGAGGTGGCGTTGCGAATCGATAATTTTCTTCTTCTGAGCTGATTACCTTCGAGCCACGGTGTAAAAAGGAAGTACACCGATTTGGATTTCGTTTCTCTCATATTTGTCACGAACTTCTTTTGTTTTCATTCGAATCCACCGATTGGTGGTGATTCAAAACAACAGCAGCAAGATTTTTTTCTTTCAAAACAGACATAACTTTATGTAATGTTTATTAAATCAGGTAAATTCAGGAGAAAATCAGTTAATATCAAACGATTCCCAGAAGTTTACAGTGTATCTCCCAATCCCCTGCCATTTTCTTGTGGTATACATGTGTTGCTGTTATTCATAACTCTCTTCACACATAGCAAAAAATTCATAGAGTAAGCAGCATACCTGCTTCATCTGTGGTAACATTAAGGATAGGGCTACTGTTACTTCTGCCAATTTTGTTTCTGGCAAACACTCTGATATTATATGTTGTCCAAGGACAAAGAGCTGTAAGAGAGGCAGTTGTGGAGAAACTGGAAACCACGCATGCACTACTTGAGAGTGATCCTCGACAAGCAACATCCTTAAAGATCTGATCATGTTCACTTATCTCTACTGTGTAGTTTTCATTAGAGTTTGCGTAGTTTTCGGAATGTCTCTCAATAATACAAACGAAGTTTACCTTTGGTAAGAAATTGGAAGCAATGAATCCGATTAAATTTTGCATTAACGTGTTTAAATCGAAGCCACAATCACAGAAGGCAAATAAAACATTTGAATAAAACCACAACTACCTCGTCATCTTTAGGTTGAAACAACGAATTTTCAACACCTAGTGGTCATAATTATGGTATAATGCTTACTGACTGGGCTTGGTTGGGCCGGACGGGAAAATATTTGGCTCTCGGTCGTAACGCACGACTTTTCTGGAACACTCGCATAACGAAGTAAAGGAGATTTGAGGTTGAAAGTTGCTCTTAAACCTCAACACGTACAGTTGTTATAGTATATCAATTTATCAGTTGTTCAGAGACATCACTTCTAAGGAAATCTCCAAATAGAGGAAGACAATTAATATTCTCAAATAAATATAAAAAAAAGAAAACGAAAAATGCACAGAACAGTCATGGTATGGTACTGTCGGAGTTTCTATTCTAGAGTCAAGAATGAGATAGGTGTGTGTTGCTTGCAAATTAGTGCTTACGTAACTTAGAATGTTCTGAACACTTTGTCGACAGAAATCTACTGGACGGCTGTTTAGGCAACTTACCACCTTCATCTGTCTCTCTCTCCACAATTTCACTCCGACCGCTGACACCCTTGCGGTTGAAGGCCTGTATGGCAAACTGGTACGATTTGTACTCATCTAGAGACACCAGTAGTAAAGACGTAGTATCCACTCTGTAAACAGTTCTGTTCTTCCACGATGCCTCTGGCTCGCTTTTTCTCTTGTACAGAATGTAATAGCCTAGAATAGCACCTTTAGCATCTTGCTTAGTAAGCATCTAGATGGCAATATTAATAATACTAAATTAAGATATCAAACTGTTACTAATTTTAATATGTTAAGTAATAATTCACTTGCACGACATTTTAACCATGCTCCACAATTTCCTATCGGTTTCCAGTTTCTGCAAACAATTATTGGTAATTCCATGATGACTATTGATATCTTTTAGCCACAATTACTTGATAAATATATTGCATGCTACATCGTTTCCTCAAGTGTATTGCAATAAAATGCGATAAATTCATTTATTTAGTCCCTGCAGCCAGTTCAAAAGGTGTTTACACATTCATTGTAATATTAGCACAATTGTGGCTGCTCGGAAACCACAGTGAATTCGTAAATAAGTCAGCAATAACTGTTGCAAAAAAAGTGTCTAAACTGTACGCTGTACATGTCTTAATGTTGTCTTTTTCTGAGTGCTATAGGGTACAACTATTAAGAACTTTAGGTAACGGTGTCAGTGGAGCAGGAAACTCTGATGAATGCTAAGTAAAAGAAAAAGTTGGGTCTAATACCTGCCAAGAAACGTTAACAGCAGTAGAACTAAGGACAGTCACGTTTAAAGGTGGAGCAGAACTTGGTACTGTAAGCAAACAATAGCACATTTCTCTCTGTGACTAACGAGAAATATATAGCTGTAGTATAGAGTTTTTTGAACAAAGCCAATTGTATAATAGCAACATATTTACAGTTAATAAAGTCAGCTTCAGGCATAGGGAAAGCCCAATGCAGAGTTAAAAAGAAAGAAGAAAACACTGCAAAAAAGACAAACAAACAAACAAACAATTGACACGAAGTAAATGTAAGACAAGTGATAAAGCTTAACACTAACTTAATCAATTAATCAGTTCTTGAGATACTGCTGCCGAAAGAATCTCCAAAACACAGGTACGAAATAAAATCTATCAAATGAAAAGGAACTTAAAAAGCAAAAAGAGCACCTTCTTCATCGGTAGTAACATTAACTACAGAGCTGTAGTTACTAGAACCAATCATGTTCCTGGCAAACACCCTGAGGTAATATGTTGTCCAAGGAAACAGCTCTTTAATGGAAACTCTTGTGGCGTAAATCACACAACCATTAACTAAGAGTGTTCCTTGACATATGGCATATTTGAAAGTCTGCCTATCCTCACTGATTTCCACTGTGTAGTTCTGAATGGCACTGTTTCTATTAAAGCCAGCTGTCCAGGAGATATTCAATTTCCGTGATCCTCCTGAGATAACTTTGACATCCTTTGGTGGGTCTGGTACATCTGCAGGAAAAACAAAAACAAAAACAAGAACAAGAACAGAAAAAAAGAAATCACAAAAAATTCGAGTTATTGTTAATGATTGCTAAACGTTGATTTTTTTTCTCTACTTAAAAGCCAAAGATAAATTATAGAGAACAAGTCAAACGGAGATTTGATAGGCGAAAGAGTCCCTGCCTTTGAGGATATCAATGCTGATGAAGTAAGACGATATGACTTCAAACATAATACTAGTAGCATTTTTTTTTTCGGCAACGTGTCCTGTCATATCATATTACAGTATACAGCTGATGCACGCAACAAAGCAATAAAAATATAATACTGCGTGTCACAGCAATACAGAGTTTTTGGAATTACACTAAATAATATCTGAAAACATCTAAAGCAAATTGCTTACACTGCACTGTTAGGGTAGCTGCAGATGAAGATGATCTACCCTTGCTGTTATTAGCCACACATCTGTATTGCCCTGAGTCTGAGAGGTAAACTCTTGCAATTTCTAAACTGTGATGGTCATTCCTTGAGGAAAATGTAACTCGACTATTTGCAGTTACATCCAGGTCTTTGTCCTTTGTCCAAACAACACTGGGTGTTGGGTTCCCCACCACTGAACAACGTAAAGTCACATTATTTCCTCTTACTATTGTGACATTCCTCGGATGTATGGAGATTTCAGGTTGAACTAAAAAGAACATACTTAAAAATGAGAAATTCGTGCAAATTTGGTAAGTTTCAAAGATATGAGAATTATCAAACATAATTATATTCCATGAATGAAAGTGATCCTCGCAGTGATGTGCACTACTTAGGCAGTAGTGAAAATAAGGCCTGAAAAAAATTCAGGCCTGTACGGGATTTGAACCCATGACCTCTGCGATACCGGTGCAGCGCTCTACCAACTGAGCTAACAAGCCAACTGGGAGCTGGTCATGATGGTGGTTCTAAGTAAACCCGTGAAGTGATGAATATACGGTTAAGAATATATGAAAGTCATATATTTGAACTGCGGATAAAGACATGAATGAAAGTGATCCTCGCAGTGATGTGCACTACTTAGGCTTGTTAATTCGCAACCCAAGAAATCATCTTTTGGAGCTGCTGGCGACCTTAATTCAATTTATCTAAGCTGGGGGCTTAAAAGTCACTGTTTAACTAACCGTTAAAGAAACGAACGCAGCGTTCGTGCACCTTTATAGGACCAAATCATTACGGCCTTTTTTTAGAACTATCGAGCCTCAGTCAATGATCCAAATGAATGTTCCACTCAACTTACATTGGACATCTACAACAGCAGCAATGGAGGTATCATTTCCAAGGCTGTTGGTCGCCACACATCGGTATGCTCCGCTGTCTACTCGGCTCGCTTTGGTGATTGCCAACTGTTTTTTGTCTGCTGAAAAGCTGATTCTGAGAGTGTTACTTATGTCAGACCCATTTTTGGTCCATGATAGTGTAGGGAGCGGATATCCAGTAGCATTACAGTGTAACATAACGTTTTCTCCTTCTGTATTTGTCACATTACTAGGATGAGTGGTAATCTCACTTTTATCTACAATTGTAAAACAATTGCAATGAGCATTGGCAACACTAACTATAAGCGCCAACATCTTTTTGAATTCGGCAATTTAATAGCCGTTAATGTTTATGGCAACCACTGGCTGAAGCAATTGAAATTACCTGCAAGACCAAAATGACTGTTTTCCAGACTTTCGGGCTGACTTTCTACCGAATAAATCAAAATAATTCTCTAAATACTTTACTGGGCCCCACTTAAAACCGCCTTAACTAGTTTGCTTCCTTCATTAAATATCATTAGAGTGATTTAGCAAGAGGACGGGAACGTCATTTCCGAACGGGAAAGCGCGCGAATAGTCTGGACACGACTCTATCTCGACTTCCGGTGTTAGCGTTGCCGTTCTCCCCAACAAGTTCAGGACGTTATTGCGCTGGTTTACCCATCGTGATCAAAACGCTTGGGATTTCCGTATATTTTGCGCTTATAAACAAGACAATGCTGTTTGGAATTATTTCAGGAATTATTTCAGAAATCATTTCCAGGATAACTTGGTCCCTTCCTTTGGTTTATTCGGTGCATTTTGGGAAAATTTACCGCTCCATTCATGCTGAATTCTCGGAACGAAACACAATCGTTGGCAAGCGCCGAATCCAAGATGTTAGGGCTCAGTATACTTGTAATTGAGCAAGGCTTAAAAAAACGAAAGGGCTGTTCTTTGATACATTTCTTTAATCCTGTACGAAAACTCTAAGAATGGGACGCTGTTAATTTTATCATGAATCAATTCATCAATAAATTAAATTTGCTTCATGTTGAAGTTTATCGAAATGAACTATCACGACGCTTACCTACTGTATTATTCAGTGTTATTTGTTGTTATTGTAGTTTTACCGTGATTGAAAACTTTTCTGCGAATTGAAGTCAGAGGTGACAAAAATTGAGAATAGTTCAAGAATGCACTTTTTTATGTTTGAAATTTTTGATTAGCGCCGGCGAAAACTGAGACAAGAAAGTCATGCTCTCGCTTCGAAATAAAATGACAATCAACTTGATTTCGGCACGGCTTTCTAAATCTATTAATTTGATTCAGTCTTGAACGACTTCATTCGCTTAAAAAAAAATTAAATTAAACAAAAACCGAAAAAAAAAAAAACAGGAACGAAGTCTTATTCTTAAGTCAAACTGTTTCGTTGGTGACTAGGGTCAGTTAATTCCATTCTTTCACGGATAAATTAAAGCTCATCGTAAACAACTCCATCGTTGGGTCGCTTGGTTTCTACATGGTTTCGCCATAACCCCTGATAATTCCGTTCAAAATGCATTTCAACTCTAAGAAGGTGGTGCTCAAAAGAGATGCACTGTCATAATTGAGAATAATATTCAGTAAACAGGGGGAAAAACGACGACAATTTCCAAATTATCCTTTGCAAAATTATGAGAAAAAAATTAAGAATGAAGAAAATAACACTGAATAATACAGCAGGTAACCTTTGTGTTGTTTCATTTCAATAAACTTCAACATGAAGCAAGTTTAATTTATTGATGAATTTATTCACGATAAAATTAACAGCATTCATTCTTAGAGTTTCCATACATGGTTTAAGAAATGTATATAAGAAAAGCCCTTACGCTTAAAGCCCTTACGCTTAAAGCCCTTACGCTTAAAGCCCTGTGCCCGACAAATTGATCGACAGTCAGCACTACAAACGGCTGAGAAGGAAAACACTGACCGCATTCCATTTACTCTTACATTTCACCCTCACAACCACGCAGTTAAATCTATCATTCTTAAAAACTTCAAATTACTCCAAAACGATTCAAACGTGACAAAAACATAGGCAACGTTTTGGTCAGAAGTTCATTTCAAACCAATGACCAATCTGGAACTTTCAAATGCTCTCGCTCACGATGCAAAACTTGTCCTTTCATTCATAACGTAGAGAAAATATTGGAACCCAGGAGATCCATTAAGATCACTGATCACTTTACGTGTACCTCCTCCCATGTTATTTACTTTTATTGCAGTAAGTTATACATTGGCGAAACAGGAAGACGACTAGGTGACTAATTCCGATAACACCTTCGCGACATGGAAAGAAATGACGAGGACGCATTCAAACCAGTCGCTAGACACTTTCATCTCCCTAATCATTCTAAACAGCATATGGCAGTTTGCGGCCTTTCCTTACATGTAAGCCGTTCGGAAAGCCGCAAAACACTAGAACAAAAATTTATCTTCCAAATCGGCACCCTTAATCCCCACGGATTCAACGAGCTCTTTTCACTCAACTAACTTATTCCTGTTTTCTCATCACCATATTCCCACCAATAGCGTAGCTCCACTTTCTGCATCTCAACCCACACACAAACCACAATTCCTCCAATCGCTTTGACGAAGGGCCAACGCTCGAAACGTAAGCTTTTTTACCCTTTACGGCGGCCAATTTACGTTTTCAACTCGGTTGTTAACACTAAATTACCTCCCAGAACATTTATGATTATGTTGAATTGCTGTACTTTGTATCCTTTGAACTGCTACTTCAGTTCCCATCTCAAGGGGCCGTACTTAACGGTTTTTTCACTGTCTTTGCGATCTCGATTCTCGATCCAAGGACAGCTCATTTTATTATCTTCTTGTCCTTGCAATTAATAATACGTGCATCTACTCGATTAGCACGGACTTCGGTGTTTTCTGCATAAACTGGGACTTCCCAGTACGCTTGGTATTCATCATTCTCATAGAGGGGTTTAGAGACCACTGGGGAATACCAGGGCGGTATTCTATCCACCAAACCACAATCTTTTAGCAACTCGAAAAACAAGATCTTTAACGCGGAGTTATGTCGCCAGAGGTACTTTGTTTAGGCAAACTCTGAGCACCCAGCAAGGATATGAGGATAGGATTCCCGCACAGTCTGCACTGCACATCTTGGACAGGAGTGGTTCCAATTTTCTTTCCATCGTATAGTCTTGTAGGTAATAAATGCTCGTAAAGTTCATGCATCTCTGCAACAACATGTGGAGGGCATGAATTCCAGTTCTGCTACCTTGATCTTCGTTGCCTACGTGCTCTCAACTGACTGCATCCCTCTTCCGCCTTGGTCTCGTGGTAGATATAGCAGAGCCGTTGATCCGAGAGGATGTTTGCTACCATTCTGACAATTATCTTTCTTACTTCTCTATCAATCCTCCTCAGTTCTGTCAAGGGCCATCTTTGCGTCCACATAAGGTAACTCGAAATTGGGAGCGCAAACTGATTAGAAGCTATAACGCGGTTCCCATCTGACGGGGGACTTGACCATATCACTGACAGCCGCTTGAGATACACCTTTGCAGCACAGCGTGGGACCATCTTGTCATCTTGTGTGATGTCTTCTAGTACACCTAGAAATTTGTACCGGGTCCCATCTTCCAGATGCTTAATCACCTCCTCTTCATCAAGCTCTACTTCAGTGCACCTCTTTGCATTCCAATTCACACCAATGTCCTGCATTGCAGCTTTTGTAACTTTAAGGACAGTTTTGAGCTTATTTTCTGAGGCAGCGAAAATCTTCAGGTCGTCAATGTATAGAAGGTATGTAATCTTCAGATCTAATGGCTTTGAAAGCCTATAGCCCTCAGTCACACTTAGCTTCCATGCTACCGGATTCAAGCACAAGGTAAACACTCGAGGACAGAGCGCATCTCCTTGTGGTAAACTTTTGTTAAATCTGATGACGCCAGACTGTTCGTAACCTTGCTTTGCCTCTGCTACAATTCTTGTGTTCCAGCTTCTAGTTAAACTTCCAATGGTATAACTGATCCTTTGAGGAAATCGATGCACCTCCAGCACCTTAAGTAGCCAGCAGTGGTCAACAGAGTCATGAGCCTTGCTTACATCTACCCAAGCCATGCTAAGATTGTGTCGCCCTCTGTGACAGTCTTGTGTAACAATCCAGTCAATGAGTAAATTATCCGTCGTTCCACTTCAACCCTTATTCACACCTCTTTGCTCTCTCTCTGGATTAGGCCATATCTCTCTGGATGTGTGTCAATCGGGGCCAACAAGCAAGATGGAAACCACTTGTACATGTGTTCAGACAGGTAATTGGTCTTTGGTTGTCGTTCGTAAAGTTGCTAGGCATTGGCATTAAGATGGTTCTCCCCTCTGAAACCCACAGAGGGAGGTATTGAGACCCTTCAATAAATGGAAAGCTTTTGCCATATCTTTGTGCACCAGAGTCGTCTTCCACCAGTAGTTGACAATTTTATCGAGGCCTGGAGCACCTGGAGTTTTTCTTCTTTACCAGGGCCTTTTCTATAGTCTCTGTGTCCAGCTTACAATCCCCTTCAGATGAAGAAGGAACATTTCTGGAAAATGCTGATGAAATCTCTTGAAACCACTCGGCATTAGCGTTTCCTTGACCTTCTTTCTCCCATAGATTTATCCAAAGGAGCTTGCTTCATCGATATCGTTGAGCTGACATTTCTCATTGGCCACATTGTCTTGATGTACCACTTTGAAGGTAGGCAGACCGTCCCTTAAGTCGGACTTTGCCATTTCATTCAGCTCTGAGCCTTCTGTTATTTTTCCCTTTCTTTGTTATGATTATTACTATTATTGTTACTTTTATTATTACCATTATTATTATTATTATTATTAATACTTACATTCTACAACTAATGTAGCAGCATCTGAGCTGGCATTACCAATGCTATTGCTAGCCACACAGTGGTATTTTCCACTGTCTGTTCTGTACACATTTATTATCGTCAACTCGTTACTCTCTCCTGAATAACTTATCCTGGAATTACTGCCAATAGAATATCCATCTTTTTTCCACGATATTGCCGGTAATGGATTTCCAGTCGCGTTGCAATATAAGGTCCTGTTTTTTCCTTCCTTTACCTTGTCATCAGAGGGATCAATGATAATTTCCGGTTCATCTGAAACGAAATAGCAAAGGGGGACATGCAGGATACTGAAAATGTTCATAGAAAAAATGTAAACAAGGCTTGTGACTTGCAAGGCTTCCTAAAACAGAGAGTTCGGAAAGTTCAAAAAAGGGCACGAACTTATGAAACAACCTGCATGCGCACTTCACAATTAATAGCCTTGTCTCACTTCTGCTAGCAGTACATAACTGTATCGATAGCGCTTTACTCACATTGTACATCTACTATGACAATTATAGAGGTATCGTTTCCAACTTCATTATGGGCGACACACAGGTATCCTCCGCTGTCGTTTCTGTTCATATCTGTTATTGTCAGGAGCGAGTTGTTTGCTGACAAATAAATCCTGTCGTTGCTTTCCACGAGATCTTTATCTTTAAACCATGACAACTGTGGCTCTGGATTTCCGGTAGCACTACAAGTTAAGGTCACATTATTTCTTTCTGTTTCCGTAACATTCTGCGGATGTTTTGTTATCTCAGGGCGATCTGGAATGTACAAACAAACTCTCCTAGCAAGGCCATGAACATAGATTGTTTTCACAATTATGTTTCTATACAACAGGTTGTAATCAAATTCTTGAACAAACATTTTTGCGTATGTCTTGAACAAGTGTTCGGTACAGTTTTTGCAAGATGATGAAGATATAATGGAGTTATCAAACGTGTTACATGTAGAAATTTCTTTCTTTTGTGGTTATTACTGTTGATATTCATTATCGTCAAAACTTACTTGACTACTGATAAACTGATCCTCGAATTATTAGTTATAGGCGATTCATCTTTAGTCCATGATGTTGTCGGTAATTGGTTTGCAGTAGAATTACAAGAAAAGGTCACGTTGCCTCCTTCTTTTAAATCCCCACTTTTAGGATGACTGGTAATCTCACTTTTAACCACAATTGTAAAACAATTGCAATGAACATTTGCAACACTAACTATAGGCGCCAACATCTTTTTGAATTCGACAATTCAGTGGTCTTAATGTTTACAGCAGACATGACTGAACAAATTGAAATGACTTGCAAGACCAAAATGACTGTTTTCCAGACTTTCGGGCTGACTTTCTACCGAATAAGGTAGAAGAATTCTCTAAATACTTTACTGGGCCCCACTTAAAACCACCTTGGCTTGTTGGCTTCCTTCATTAAATATTATTATTATCATTATTATTATTGTTAATACTTACATTCTACAACTAACGTAGCAGCAACTGAGCTGGCATTACCAATGCTATTGCTAGCCACACAATGGTATTTTCCACTGTCTGTTCTGTACACATTTATTATCGTCAACTCGTTGCTCTTTGCTGAATAACTTATCCTGGAATTACTGCCAATAGAATATCCATCTTTTTTCCATGATATTGCTGGTAATGGATTTCCAGTCGCGTGGCAATATAAGGTCACGTTTTTTCGTTCCTTTACCTTGTCATCAGAGGGATCAGTAATAATTTCCGGTTCATCTGAAACGAAATAGTTAGACGGATATGAATTCTATCCTAGCGCTTTATCTACTCAGTATCTCAGTATACAAATGGTACTTAGTTAATTATTCTGAAAAGTGTTCACTTTTTCGGGAAAAAAAAACCCACTTTAAAGAAGACCCGTGTACGCTGATTATAAAGAAACAGGACAATATATTAAAGTTTGATCTTAGCTCTGCTGCCAGTAAATAATTCTTCGTACAGTGCTCACTTACATTGAATATTTAATATGGCAATTTTCGAGGAGGCGTTCCCAACTTCATTATGAGCGAGACACAGGTATTTTCCTCTATGTGTTCTGTACACATTCGTTATCTTCAACAGCTTGTTGTCTGCTGAAAAGCTGATCCTGTGGCTGCTTTTCACGAGATTTTCATCTTTGAACCATGAAAGCACTGGCTCTGGATTTCCAGTAGCATTACAAGTTAATGTCACATTTTTTCCTTCTGTTGATGTGTCATTCTGCGGTTGAGTAGCTAACGCAGGTCGATCTACAATGTACAAAAAGCCCACTTATACCTCATTCAAACCAAAGCGGAAACATGTTTTAAAGCAGTTTTGTTAAACACGGGTTTAAATCGTTTACTTCCGAGAAACCGCTTAAACCGATTTTTGTCGACTTCAAATTAAGCACATTGAAAATACAAGTTAGTGACGACTTGAAACCTATGGAAAATATGTTTTTTAAGCCCTCTGTGCCCTCATTTCATTCAATTGAACTCAGTTTACTTAAATATGTTTTGCTGGTGTGAATGGATATTAGCCAGGCAATGCACTTTGGAATTAAACAATTCAGCGAGACAAATGACTCGTCTGAATAAAGAGAAACGTTTCCGTGCGCAATCTGGGACTTACAATTCAAATATCGTTCGGTCTCCATTTGAGCTAGCGGAAGCTGAGTGTAATGAACGTAAGAATACAAATAGATCGTTATTTATGAAAAATCCCCTTTGGTAATCTCTGACTGGTTTTGAAGCGAACAGTTTGCAATATGCTTGTAATATTTCAAAAAATGTCAAAGCTGAAACGGAGCTTCAGCAGCAAAGGGGGACACACAGGATACTGAAAATGTCCATAGTAAAAATGTAAACATGGCTTGTGCCTTGCAAGGCTTCATAAACAGACAGTTCGGAAATTTCAAAAAAGGGCACGAACTTATGAAACAACCCGTGCAAGCACTTCACAATTAAAAGCCTTGTCTCACTCCTGCTAACAGCACATAATTGTATGGATGGTGCTTTACTTACATTGTACATCTAAAACCACAATTTTCGAGATATCGTTGCCAACTTCATTGTGGGCGACACACAGGTATCCTCCGCTGTCGTTTCTGTTTACATCTGTTATCGTCAGCAGCGAGTTGTTGGCTGACAAATAAATCCTTTTTACTCCTATCACGGGATGTTTATCTTTAAACCACGAAAACTGTGGCTCTGGATTTCCAGTAGCATTACAAGTTAAGGTCACATTATTTCTTTCTGTTTCCGTAACATTCTGCGGATGTTTTGTTATCTCAGGGCGATCTGAAATGTACCAACAAACACTCGTAGGAAGGCTATGCATATAAATTGTTTTCACAGTTATGTTACTACACAACAGGTTGTGATCAAATTCTAGAACAAACATTTTTGCGTATATTTTGAACAAGTGATCGGTATAGTTTTCGCAAGATGATGGAGATATAATGGAGTTATCGAACGTGTTTTACGTGGAGAAATCTCTTTCTTTAGTAGTTATTTCTAATAGCTGTCATTTGTGCTCACTTCCAAAGTATTTCCCTTTTTAACCCTTTAACTCCCAGATGAAATTTGTAATTCTCTTTAATGTCAACCATAAAATTCTTATAATGTTAGTTCAGAGAATTTAGTATTGGATCAAATAATTATCCCCTAATCTCTATTTTTCTTTATTCTAATTACTTGTCTGCTTAATATTGCGTCGGCACTGTAAGGAGAAATTCTTTCTTGGTCGCTCGAGGGAGTTAAAGGGTTAAAGCATATTCCCGACCAGCTTCTTACGGCCATTCAGGGGAGAGTTTGTGCTTAGACTAAATTATTTCCTATGTGCATTTCGTAATCGCTTTCGAGGACTCAAAAAAGATTTTAAAAGATCCATTTCACCGTAGACGGTCCTTAAAGGGGTTTTCTGCAAAAGAGACTTTGCATCACATTATAATGCTCTGTTCTGTTTGTAATCGATATCTTAAAGGAAAATCCAATGAACTCACATTTCACATTAAGTGCAGCGGCTTTTGCTGTATCGTTTCCAAGTTTGTTGCTCACCACACATCTGTATTTTCCCCTGTCCTTTCTGCTGACATTCGTTATTGTCAAAACTTTATTGTCAGCTAACAAAATGATCTTCGAATAGTTAGTAATAGGAGATCCATCTTTAGTCCATGATGTTGTCGGTAATGGGTTTGCAGTAGCATTGCAAAAAAAGGTCACGTTTTTTCCTTCCTTTTTAGCCATACTTCTAGGATGAGTAGTAATTTCAGGTTTGTCTGCAATTTTTTAAACTCTCTGGTTATATTTAGCAAAAGGCAAATGAATAATCGACAAAAAATCTGCAAAGAAATGCATACATGGCTGAACATTAAAGTTCTCTTATAAGAAAATCATATGAGGAAAGTTGTGCTGAAGAGCGTATTAGCGAATGCTATTCAAAGGCCATATTAATTAGACAATAATTATGAAAAAAGTTGACAATAGCGGAAACAAGAAAATGTGAATAGGAGGAAAAAGCGTGAAAGCTGTTGCCAGTCGACGCCGAGTATCAAAACGCTATTCATACCCCTGTTAGAAAAAGTAGAGTACAGAAGTTAGAGGAGAACTTACATTGGATGTCAACGGTGGTAAAATTTGAGGTATCATTTCCAAGGCTGTTGTTCGCAACACATCGGTAGTGGCCGCTGTCTTCTCTGTTCACATTTGATATGCTCAACAGCCTGTTATGTGTTGAAAATTTTATCCTGGAATTGTTTATTATAGGAGATCCATCTTTGGTCCACAATATTATTGGCGCTGGGTTTCCGGTGGCATTACAAAATAAAGTCAAATTACTTCCCTCTTCTTTTGTGACATTCGCTTGAGGATGAGAGACGATTTCAGCTAGAACTGCAAATTCAGAAAAAATTTACTTCGCAAGGACTAACACGAAAAAAATAAATATAACATGATCACAAATTACGTTATGTGACCACTTGGCTCGCGGTTTGCTTTTTTAGCGTAATCTTTGTTCCACAGAGAGGTTGTCAGACAACTGACTGATCATTCCTCAATCTTTCGGTTCGACGACATTAAGTAGTGCCACAATAGGAAGCTCTCTATGGAGAAAGGCTGCCTAATGTCAGATAATAATATGCTCAACTAGACATTGGTTGTGCTGTGTACATGAAACGGTTCCAATTTAGAATGTATCTTGCGATATTATTTACAAACAAACCAGCCACTAAATGTAAAAGTTAAAAAAATTAACGTCCGATGGCAACCAACATTTTCAAAATACAGAAACCAATCACTTCCCATCGAGACAATGTTCTCCTCGTGAAACGTGAACTAGACCAAGAGTAAGAATATCAATTATTATAGTTTGAAAATCATCGGAATACTTTCGGATGAAAATGAGTATTTTTTATGAAATGCGAGTATAAAATGCGTAATTGTCGAAGCATATCTAGGTAACAAAAACGAAGCTTACCTTGGTAAGAAATTAAAAGCAATGAATTCGATCAAATTTACTGTATTTAAGCGGGTTAGCAGATTTAATCGAGATAATCACACGAAAAAAATGAAACATTTGAATTCAATTACAAAATCGAAATATGTTGCTCAAGGTATTGGACTGAAACAGTGAATCCCAACAAATTTAGCTTAGCAAGATCCTTCTCTCGCACCCTAGAGGATTCGATCCGCTTACATTGTGAATATCGGGAGATTTAAACTGACATCATCGATGCGCAGCCAGGGCCTATCCTTCCCTTATAGAAGTCAACGAGGTTGATTTCCGCTTCCAAATCTGTTAAAATTCTTTCTTCGAATAATGAAAAATGTCTTTTACCTCCTTGAGTAGATGAATAAAACACTAACAGTGATAGGACGAAGAACCAGTGAAAAAGAAGCCCTCTGAAGGTAAAAATTCCGGCGAGAAGATCGTCCATGCTAAGAAAGCATAGTTTAATCCAAAAGGAAGATGAAAGAACGGCCGATAAAAAAAACTGTTGCTAGAGCTGCAAAAGCAATTATGATGAGTTATCTATATGAAGCGCATTCTGATTGGCTGAAACAGCGTGAGCAGCGTGTTAAATCAGAATAAATTGTTCGGCCAAGTTTGAGGGAGCCAAGTAAGTTATCGACATTTCAAGATGGATTTATGGCACATCAAAAGGACTCCTAGTGCTTATTCATGTACAATGACTAATTTAAGTCACTTACACTGAACATTAATCGTGGAAGCGTTAGAAGTATCCGTTCCAACTCTGTTTTTCGCTCGACATGTGTAGTCGCCACGGTCTATTCTGTTCACATTCCTTATTGTCAACTGTTCATGGCTTGGTGACAAAATGGTACTGAAGCTGTTATTTATAGGATATCCATTCTTGTACCATGATATTGTTGGAGCTGGATTTCCAGTAGCGTTACAATATAAAGTCACGCGTTGACCTTCTCTTGTTGTGATATTTTGAGGATGCGTCGCGATCTCAGGTTTATCTGTGGATAAAAACAGTATTATCAAAAAAATTATTTAAAAAAATAGCACAAATTTTCATGCTCATGTGATAGTAATTGCTTTCCAAACGTATTTAACAGTTCTAACCTTGTCCGTTGTTTAATTTACTGCTCATGATAATTAAAGCATATATACATACGTGTTACTCTGACTAAAACAAGAAAAAACGAATTTGGAGGGCTGGCTAATGTTAGTAAGTTCGTTAGATATTGCGTTTTGGTGCAGGAAGATGCCTATATTACATTTTCTATAAATTCGTGTGTTAATCTCACATTACACAGCACCAAAAATAACAAACAGTGTACTACGTCTAAGGTTTGGAAGGTGACAGTAACTCATGAGCAGTTTTCAAGGACGATCTTGTTGCAAATGTGTTACGGGAGAAAACGTTCTCGTAAGAGTGGTAAAATTGTATTCTTACCCAATGGTTTCAAATTTGATATAGCGACTCAAACCAATGAGTGATTAATAAACGTTACTCAAGGAAATATATTCCACCAATTGGCTAGTTCAACTCGTTATCATTTACCTTTAATTATGATCATTATCGTATCTTGAGTGCTGTTTAAAATATTCGTGACTCTACAGGTGTAATTTCCCCCATCCTTTAGGGAAGCTGCAGTGATTGACAACTGTATTTGACTCTCATTGAAAGATGGAATTCTCACTCTTGAATCATTAATCAGCACTGAAGTATTTCCTGCAATCAGAGTTCCTTCTTTTATCCATTGCACTTCAGACACTGGTGGCGACGCTTCATACCGACATATCAGCCGGATACTGCTGCAATTGACCATATATTGCTCCTGATCGCCATCAATTGTAACCTCAGGTTCAACTGAAAAGTAAAAAGTGTCAGTGTTAGAGCTAATAAATAATTCGAACGTGTGGCATGCAAATCTCGCTTTGTAGCTTTGTTGATGTCCACCTACATTTAACTTTTTAACAGACAAATGATCACTAATGGACGGCCTATGAATTTCACACCAGGTAAGTACTGGACAAGGTAACGAAAAAAATGAAATAGATCTGATAAAATTTGTAGTGAAATAAGTAAGAAAAAAATATTTGAGAAAAGACTGCAACAGCACTACCCATTTCGGTATCCAAAACATGCATCCAAAGGTAAATTGAGCCTCTGGTTAAAATAAACGAGCATTTCATCCAATTTTTAACACGGAAAAGCACAGATATAACCACTTTATAAGGTTCCAGGATGTCAATGCAACTGATGAGATTATAAGGCAAGTAAGACCTGAAAATAAAAGAGTGTACGACACTTACAAAGAACATTCACTTTGGAATTTGAGGTATCATTTCCAACTCTGTTTCTCGCCACACATCGGTATTCACCGCTGTCCATTCTGTTTACATACGTTATTGTCAATCGCTTGTAATCATGTGAAAAGCTGATCCTTGAATCGCTGCTTATGGGAAATCCATCTTTGACCCAGGATATTGATGGTTCTGGATTTCCAGTGGCGTTACAAGATAGAGTCATGTTTTCTCCCTCTATGGGAGTTTTCCCTTCTGGATGGATGGTCATTAAGGGCAGCTCTGTGTGAAAAAGCAGCAAGAGTTTTTTTAAATCTGATATTCAACATCTCCTCTTAACATAAGTGCTGTAGTGAAATGGTGATTCATTTCGCGACGTTTGTGTTTTCAACCAGGAAGCTAACTGTAAAATGTTCTTTTCTGCCAAGTACCTCAGTAGTTATAACTTGTAGCAGTAATAGAACAAACACTTTATCCCACATAAGAGAGCTCCTGATTTTCTAAGACAAAAATGGAACAGATTGGACCTGATAAGCTCTTCTTAAAAGAGTACTTTTTGTGCTCCACGTGAATGATAAGGTCTTCTCCTGTGATTGATTACTTTTTGTTAGTAGACGGACTAGTTCCATCCCGGAGATCTATGAGTAGCTGAAGACTTTGAATTAATTTTTTTTCCTGATTGTGGATTGCATTGATTCTTTTGTAACGTCACATGGGCCACAGTTCATGCTCTAACGAGGCTCCCCTATCTAAATGGTTCTCATACCCCTCTCTTCTCCAAAATAAATACAAAAGACCGCCTCTCCATTATGCAACAATATGCGCGGGAATTAAGTAGCCCAACTATGTCTCCTTGGAGCGCTCACGGTAAATGAGATTCCTACTGTTCCATAAATTTAAATACCAATATCCGAAAAAGAGACAAAAGCAGTTGTAAAGTAACATTCAGTACCTCGGCTTATGATTGACGTCTTCTGGGATGAGTTACCAACAGCATTAATAACAAGGCAGGTGTAGTCTCCAGCATCGTGAGAGGTACTTTGATTTATAAGCAACTGTATTTGACTTTCATTATAATGTGAAACAGTAAAGCGAGACTCGTTGACCAGCAGACTAACATTTCTTGCTATCACATCTCCATCTTTTATCCACTGCACTTCAGACACAGGTGGTAGAGCATCGTACTCGCACATGAGTTCCTTTATTTTACCAACAATTGCAAACTGTTGTGGACCACCAATCATTGTGACTCTAGGTATATCTACATGTACAAAACGAAGCATAAATTGTATATATAATTAATAAATATCTTATATTTTCAAGAACCAGTTTCATAGCCAATTTAGTTCCGCACCGTTTCGGCATCGATAATAAAGGGGATCTTTTAGCATGTAAATAAATCTGGAATCCGCTACTAAAGGCCTTTTAGGCCAACTTTTATTACGCCTTTTAAACCAGTGCCAATTACGGAGCATGATTATGTCTAATAACTTTGTTATCTCGACCCTGTAGTTAGTTGTCCCTCAGACATTCGAGATCACGAGACTCTCATGGTGTTCAAAACTATTTGATCTAATGTTTGTAAAACTTTTAAGGCCAACGAAGGCTTTTACGTGGAAAGCAAAATGAACCATTTCAACTTCAGAAGAAAAACTTCAAGTTTAATAAATGTCAAAACTTCAAGTTTCATGCATTAAAATTGCTCATTACCTAAAGTCGCATCGAAATAACTAGGGAAGAATCCATTGGTTTAGGAAGCGCACGAGAAAAAGATTAGTCATTGAAAAGGTATTTACAAGAAAAATGATTGGAGAGACATGAGCTTAGATTAGTACGCCAGACCTCGGCTCAAGAGGTCCGGCTTCGAGTACAGACGAGGTTATTGCGTTTAGTTAGAGGTATGCAATGGACCCACAAACATTTATGTTGAGTCTACTCTAAGTCACTTACGATAGGCATCAGAAGGTGAAAAAATTAACAGCAACTCCTTCGTGTAACAGGTGTGTTCGAATATTTGCTCTGGTTTAACAAGTAATCTTATCTTTCGTGTTGTGGGCATTGGTAATGATAACCAAACTAATCTACCTTTAGCTAAACGACGGAAATAATCGGCTTTTGAAATTTATTAATTCATCGGTTTTTTAGCCGAAATAACTTTCAAATCTCCCACCTTTCAATATGGAAACTCTTACTTACAAGACATTTACCATGTCATCTTTAATCATTTCCTTTCATTCTTAAAAACTAAATATAATTTGTTCCAAGTACTGCGACTGAATGTTTGCCTTCCTTACGACACATCGTACTTACATAGTACATCTAGTGTAGCAACTTGGGAAGAGGCATTTCCGAGGTTATTGGACGCTATACATTGGTATTCTCCGCTGTCTGTCACGCTAACACTCGTTATCGTCATTCTCTGTCTGTTAATTGAGAAAACTTTCCTAGAATTATAATTGGTATTGATACGAGATCCGTTAAAGATCCATGATATATTTGGTTCTGGATTCCCGTTGGCGCTGCAAGACAAAGTGAAATTTTCTCCCTTCTCTCTTGTGGCATTCAAAGGATTGAGAGTAATCTCTGGTTGATCTGCAAAATACCAACAATAACAGTTACCATGTTTATCATTAAATATCTTTCAACTGATTTTTGTGGGGAGAATAATTTCTACTTCAACTATGGTTCACCTGGTGCCTTCCTTAACTATATGACCAATTAAAGTTGATTATAATAGTCGTTTACCGAAATTTCATTTTTAATTGTTTTTTGTTACAACATATCCAAACTAACTACTTGGAAGCATTTACGTAAGACCACCACATAGGAATAACTAAGTCAACGTTTCGTTAAAAAAAATTCCTTGATACTAAGTCAACGCTTCGTTTAAAAATTCCTCGATACTAGGTCAACGCTTCGTTGAAAAATTCCTCGATACTAAGTCAACGCTTCGTTGAAAAATTCCTCGTTACTTAGAAAGATTAAAAAAATGGTTTAAAGATCACCAACATATCAAACTCGAGTAAATAATTTGCCCAACTATTTAGTAGTAGTCATTCGTCCGTCTTGGGGAGACGATTGGTAGTATCTATTGGATTTGTTTTTCAAGCATCTTTTATAAGAAAAAAAACCGAAAGGAAAAAAAGTTTTCTTACATTGGACACTCATTGTACTAGCATTGGAAGAAACATTTCCAATACTGTTGTGCGCCACACATTGGTACTCTCCGCTGTCTGCTCTATTTACGTTCTCTATAGTCAGATGCTTGTTGTCAGCCATGAAAGAAATCCTAGAATTACCGCCTGTATCTAAGGGAGATCCATTCATTGTCCAAGATATTTATAGCTCTGGTTCTCCACCAAAATTACAAGAAAAAGTCACGACACTTCCTTCTACAGGTCTAGTGTCCGTTGAAGTATTTAAGAAATAGATTCCAAGTTGCCGTGCGTCTGTTCAGTAATAGATCACAGAGGACGTCAAAATGTGGTAAGAACATCAGTGACACACTCGGCTGCGCCTTGTGTGCCACTTTTTTGTTCTTACCACCACAAAAAGTGGCACACGAGGCGCAGCCGAGTGTGTCACTGATGTTCTTATCACATTTTGACGTCCTCTGTTATCTGTTACTGAACAGACGCACGGCAACTTGGAATCTATTTGTTTTATATAATAAATAATTAAAATATACGGGAAAAAAGTGTTAATGATGTCGTCATCTATACGTCTATTCTCCAATAGATCATAAGTGAGAACCAATCAGAATGCGTGCATAACTGAGCTTATTATATAATATTTGGTTGATCTACATCTGTAAATGTCAGTAAAACAGGAAATTACATAAAACAACAGCTTCTAGACGAAACTTCTTTTATTAACAGTTGTAGACATCCATTGAACAAGGAACTAGCACTCTGTAAAGGTTGTTCACTTTTTTCTCTTCTTTTTTGCTTTGTTATGTTTTGTTTTGTTTTTTAGGGGGGGAGGGTAGGGGGCTAAGCAACCCTGTATGCTGTGTGTCTCTTAGAGTATGAGGAGGATGGTCTCATGTCCTCTCACAAACGCGATATGGTGAGCAACAGCTCTACGGTGGAAGGGGGCTCACTATTTACAGCTGGCGCTCTCCCTAAGCAAGCTAGAATGGTGGCTCAATGAAAATGCTGAATGCTCAACTCAATCAGTAAAATTTAAGCATGTAGGCGACAAAGTCGCGGACTACTTCAATGATTACTTACACAATACTGAAAACTTCAATTCACTTGTAGTTCTATCTTTGTGTGGGTTAGTGGTTACTCTTAACGTGTAGCTTCCCTTGTCCAATCTATTCACTCCGAGGAGAGTAATTGATGCGTAATTATTTGTTATGTTCGCGTATATGCGACCTCGGTGAGAGGGTTTTATCCAGGGTGTGTCATCGGAAGCAAACTTGTCCAAAAGCTGATCTTTATCCATGTCAAATAAAGCCTGACGGAATGATTCCTCCTTGCTAAATGTGTACTTCCACTCCAGAGTAATATTGGCACCTTCCACTGCTGGGATTTTTTTTTTAGGTTCTTCGGTAAACGTCGGTGCACCTGATAATACAAGCGATAAACATTTTCTGGCTTCGGAATATTTTTACTTTATAAATATTTGCATTCATGGGATATCCAAGTTAAGTTCAAAACAATAAAAATAAAAATAAAAAAGATGCATAAAAGTTATAAATATCAGTAAAACAGGAATATTTCGATTTCGTTATCTTTAAATTTATCACATAGCATCCTCAGCCAGCAACATCTTACTATTTCAATTGTGTAAAAAGCTGAATTATACACTCACTTACTCAGTTCTTACTTGTGACCTATTGGAAGACAGATGCGATGATGACGTTACCATCAAAGCTTTTGCTCTTTTACCAGCATTTTTTCTTAATTTCGACAATTACCCAGGACACTGAAAATGTTAAAAACCGTTATCACTTCACCAAAAAGAATTATAATTTTATTGATGGAGAATGCTCTTAGTAGGGTTGGTTTAATTGCTTTGACGTTGTAGTACAAAACTAAAATACAATTTCGTACAACTGATTCGGTTTACAGTTTATTGACGCTAAGCGAACATTGAAATGGCTTCCTACGAATCGTGCGACAGCGTACGTTTTTTGAACTTCTTGATAAAAGAAAGATATGTACTTTATATTAAAAACAAGTAATCGCATGTTTCGTTGTAAAATTAAGGATAAATCATTTGTGTTTTCAGAGGTTGCAGAAGTTTTTAGAGTTTGCAAGGAAATTTCTGCAACCTCTGAAAACAGAAGTGATATTTATTCTTAGTTTTGCTCGGCCCAAGCGATTAAATTGACAATTAAGTAGAAGTTTAATCATACTTCATAAATTAATTAGTAACCATCAGGTAGAGACAAATAAAAGAAGAAATAGCTGCCTTCTTTCGAATAAATCGCTATTCAGCATGCCTAGAGAAAAAAAGCGATAAATTCGATCAAAGCATATCGCTAAGTTTCCGCCGACATATTAGTAGAGAAATCTTGTTTACGTCTGCTATTTTGACATTACATTTTAGACATAAACGCTTTCCGTTTTCTCGCGCTTTTCACACAATTATTTCCTCTCATTTTGGAGCGTTGTAGCTCATCACGTGAAAATCATGCTGCATTAAGACTAGAACTCGACCATTTTAAGAAAAATATTTGGAATTGTTTCATCTTCCCCGTCACGCACGCAGTCTCAATCATGATCGGCAAAAATGAACCGTCACTGAAAACTCAACAGTAACTGAATTTTATGGAACGAAAAGTACATGATTTGCATCGGCTTTTTGTCATTCAAAGCCCCATCGTCATTTGAAGCGGACAGTAAAAAATTGCTACAATCCAGGTGACTATCACGAGCAAACACGGAAGTCTCGAACGACGCATGTATAGCACAACATATTAGATTCATGACAGCAGGCGACGAACAGGAAAAAAAATGGCCTCTTTCTGTTTTCGATACATTTAATGAAGCCTGGACTTTCACTAACACTGTCTTATCCCGTGTAAATCCCTTGCACTTTTGTGTTAAATTTCCAGGCTTTCATTACACTAAGCCCTTCCATGCATTTCTCGTCGGGTTGTTTATGTCTGTCTCACAGTTCGTACGGTTCTCGTGATAGTTAGTGGCCGCCGCTTTCTCTGTCGAGCCTCACATCACGAAAGCACGATGCACGGTTGGAAACGGCAGGGTGCCTTACTTTCTCTGAAGTCGTTGTTGACATGTTCACTTCAATTCCAACACGTTCGTTGACGACCACATTAAACTTTTATACTTTCAGATACTTATACAGGCTGAATCAAACTCTCATTTTCAGAAATAAACAATACATTTTGTGTTAGAAAGCGCAAATTTTAAGCTCCGTCTCGATAGTTTCTACTTTGTTAGGTCATAATTTCGCTTTTGTCAACACATACAAGCATATAATGGCTTCTAACAACGAGATGCATGTAAACCTTACCTTCGGCAGAAAACACGGAAAGAGCACACAGAAAGATTGTCAGTGAACCTGCCTCCATTATACAGGATTTCTTTTGTTGTCTTTCACGTCGATTGGGCTACTTTAAAGCGAATAAATGCCTCGTTTTTCAGCCTAAAGAAGCGACTAGTCGATGGAACGAACCTCGCTATGCCGATACTTCTCTGTAACAGGATGATTGTTGCAAGGTATCAATTATCAGTCTTAAATAATTATTGACTAATAGGTCACGCATTTCCGTCGAGCTCGGCCGGTTTGAGGTTTTAGATTTTTCAGTCAAGAAATAAACCTTCATTTTGATCATTACAACGTAGGATTCCTGGTGCTTTGCATATTCTGTACAATATGTAAACCGTTAGTTATGGGCGGCCGTCACCACCAAAAATACAAGGATGTCACCAAAAATACAAGGATGTCAAATAGATCAGCAAATACAAAGATGTTGTAAGGATCAGCTGCAGGATAGCATAGCTAATAAAGGAATGGCATGGCCAAATTATAGACAGTCTAGTTTTCCTTCGTGAGACAGAACACCCTAAACATGAATAGTTTAGCCAAATGAGAAACGGTCTAGTAGCCCATGTTGAGTTGGAACATGAGCCGGCCACAGCCTCTGAAGCCGGCCACAGCCTATGAAGACTTACTTACCCGATCTAGGGAAATTTGTCATGATACGCTGGATTAAAGAATCCAGGAAATCGTCCTCTATGTCACTGTAGCGGGGCTTGTTCGTCAACTCATACTCGGCCATACGGTTTTCAATAGTTCGCTTGCTAACCCCAAGCATTAGAGCCATGTCTTTATACGTGAAGTTGTTCTCTAACAAAAAGATAACTAGTGTTCATAAAAGAAAACACATTCCTTTGAGAGTAGATAGTTTACACTGAAAATTGAATGAAACCTTCAAAAGGGGAACTCACTAAAGATATTATGAATAACCACAAAACGTGGTTTGGCGAAACCTATCAACTCGAAAAAAAAGCACTCAATTCATATGGGGCATATATGGATAGTTTCAAATGTGTCTACCTTATTTTCATTTCAAATTTTCAACCTGAAAATGGAAAAGACTTTTTCCTCCTTACCTCTGAAAAATAGCAGCTGCTTCTCGGAAATCGCAAACTTAAGTCTTCCTCGGCGACCTGCCTCACTCACTGCTAGTGCTTCATACCCACGAAAAGGCTCTTGTTGATGCAAGTTTACGTTCAGGTGTGTACGAGCATCTAAAGGAATGTCCCCATTGACCAACGCTGCCTCGTAAAGAACCTCCAGTCTTAAAACAGTATTCTCTTAATCACCTCCACGATTTCCGCCTTCTTGTATATATTCAGTTATTTCATTAAGGGAATCTGATAAATGCTGACGAAAGTCCATGACTCTTTACAGTACTGAAGGACAACAAACAACGATACCTGTGAAGAAAAAAATTCTTAAGATGGAGACGAGGCACTTATAAAGCAAGCACTAATTTTTTTTCTTCTTTGCCTTTTCATCATCTGAAAGTTTTGTTTGCTTAGCCCTAAAGGCAAGAAGAGAAACGTTACAAGTCACGCAACTCTAGTTAATATATCTAGTGTGTAATGAACTCAGTCTGTAGCAATAATAATAATAAAAATAATAATAATAATCACAAAAATTAATAGTTGAGGTACAGAAATGTAAAAAAAAATAAAAATATAAATAAATACGTCTACCGAAACAAACGACGAAACAGCAAGTGTTCTGTCAATTGTCTTAATTATGCAATGGTTGTTATTCAGCAAGTTTCGACTGTAAAAGATCGAACGGTAAAACTCGACTTAGAGTTGGACAATTACGTACAACTACGTGCATTACAGTGTCCGCATTAGCCTTCCTTAATACGTGATGACTACGGAATGGGAAAGAGCAAAGGGAAGATAGGTATATAGGAGAATATTAACTGAGGTGATATTCTCTTGACAATATATAACGTTAATGAGACGAACATTATGGCTATCACTCCATATTGTTAAAGGGACCGCCTAGGGAGAGGGAGGGGGCAGATTTTGGGGGGATCGCCGGGTTTTCATGAGAACAGAAGGGAGGATCAACCCTAATTGACAGCCACCTAAGGAGAGGGGACCATGAAAAGAAGGAGAAAATTTTTGAAGTGGTGGACGCCCCGCTATGTACTTTGTATTTCCACAAGAAATATGTCGTTACATAATTCTCTTGCTACTTAACGCTATACAAGCGGTTTAAAGATGAAATCATCAGTTGCTATAAGTGGTTTAAAGATGACATCATCAGTTGTTATCTGGGCAGGTCCTAAGGAAACCCTTATCGAATTTCTTGATAGGCTCAGCTCAAGAAAAAAAAATGATCAAATCAAGTTTACGTATATGATTAGCCAGAGTAGCATTTCCTTTCTTGATTTACTTCTGTACGAAGAAGTTAGTAGATCTTGTCTGGAACGCTTACAATACACTATTCTACCTTTCAGAAACAACGAAATAAGTACTTGTATATCCCTTTCGAGTTTTGCCACCATTCTGATATCAAGAAAGCGTTCATTACGGTTAATTAAAAAAGTATACCAAGAAAAAATTTCCTCCTTTAAGTCCTTTTCAGACATCAGGTACTAAATCCTGGCGACCCCTCGGGCTCAGAGGTTAACCCTTTCAAGTTTTGTTCTCGCTGTTCTACGGCTAACAGCTAACAGCTTTTTGAGGTGGCTGGAATAAAAGGGGTAAAGGGGCATCATGAAATCTTTTCCCGCCAACATATGGGGATAAAATAAAATTTAAAAAAAATAAAACGCTTGTAAACTTTAAGGGGGTTCACGTAAAAACTCCGTTGTCGCAAAAAAAAAATCTCTCCGCACTCCTCCTCCCTCCCTCCCCCCCCCCCCCTCTCCCACCGATAGATAATTACCGGTCATAAGAGTTCGAAGTCCAAGTTGTGAGTTGCGGACCGAGTTTTATCCCTTATCCATTATTGTAATTAAGTTCGGATATGACGCACGCTGTCATTGGTTGTAAGAGCGTCCTCTATGGGAGTGTAGAGCATAGAGCTAAAGCTGTCACGCCATCTGCCAAATTGAACCATGTCCGACCTTTTCCGGGACTTTTCTCTAGTTTTTTCTTTTAACTGAAAGTGAAAGTTCGGAACAGGCAAGTCGGGAAATAGCAACAGAAGAACCAACAAACGTGCCATAATTGACGTTATAATAACGTGAGCAGAGAAGAAAATCCTCAAAGAGAAAACGAATTGGACAGTCCGAGTTTTGAAGGTTTCGCACTCAGTTAGATTGCAAGCTTACGTACAGTAATAAAAATAAAAAACAATCAATCAAACATTCATGTAGTATATATGTGAAAAGACTTGCGTGTTTTTATGAGCTACAATTCGGCCGGATTTCACCGACAATTTCACTTTCAGATTCTGTATTAGAGACTAAAAAACTTCAGGAAAAAACGTTCAATTCGACCCGCCGAACTATTATTAATAAGTTTGTAAACTATTGCAGAATGTGAACTTGGATGGTTTTTGAACTTTGATAGTATTACATTTTTGACAGTTTTAGTCTTGTACAGCCAATCAGATTACTTGAACTATTCTAACAGGGATTCTGAATGACTTATTGTAGCGTGCTTTATGAGAGCATGGAGCATGTTGACGACACTGTTGTTTGCTTTGGAAATAAAGTTTGTTTTGAAAATTAAAAGTAATGCGTGGGGAATTTAACGTATTCTTTACTATAAAACAAAAAGGAAAGCCTTGACTATGCTCTGTGTTATGTTGTAACCACGTAAGGAGCGGCTAGAGCACTCAAGAAGTGTGTTTCTCCCTACACTTCTTTCGCACTCTAGCCGCTTCCTTCGTGCTTTACAACAGAACAGAGCACAGTCGAGGCTTCTCTATCTGTCAAGAGGGAAAACGACAGTTCAGAATTTATTGTGCGGACAGAACATACAATCAATTTTCAAACGGATTTAGTATATTGTGCAATTATCCACTGTAGAGGAGAAGCATATTTTAAAACAACACCTAAGTACCTTCCTATTTGACGTTTAGTTGACGAGTAAGCTACAACATTGCTGAAATCATCTATATCTACATGCGACTGTGTAACAATGGACTCCCTTAAAAACTAGAAATTAACAATCAGAAAGCTCTATTTCCTCATACATTTCTTCATTTGGTCCCCTTTTGTTTCCTTCCTCGGGAACCACGTTGTAATACCCAGCATTTACGTGGCTCCCTTGTAAGGACTGGTATTCAGGGGGACTCGTGTTTGTCCTTCCGAAGGCCTGGAACGTAGCTCCATATATGACGCTGGTTCTGACGCATGCTGCTCAAGTGGAAAGACAGACTGGACAGTATCTCTAATGGTGGCTTTCTTAGCAGTCGCTGGTCTGTTGCTCGCCTGAGCTCTTCTTAGCCGCCATATCAATACACCAATCAAAACAAGCAACACGAAAACGATGCATGACCAAGCAATGTCATTAGCCCGAAAAATGCTCTGTACATCTGTCCAAAAAGTAAAGAAAATATACACATAAATAGAGGTACACTGTGTTGAAACAAATCCCTCGAAATCACATCATTGCTTATTATGAAACATTACCAAAAAAAAATGAAACCCTTCCTTTTTGTTTATAATTCTAAAGCCATAAGTGGCATAAAGGTTGACATTATTTGATCACAATGTTCTAATCTAAATTAATTGTAAATCATGACCAAAAGTCTTGTTTATTGATTTCGTTGTTTGTTTGTTTTTCTTTTTAATTTTTGTTTTGTCATGAGATCTTGCTTTTTTTATATTTATTAAGTATTTTGCTTTGTAGTCGTTTCGTTTTGTTTTATCTTTTTAGTTTTTCGATTTTAAACGCATGTGCTTAGATTTTAGCCTACTGTAGGTTCCTCTGACGATACACTAAAAGATAAGAAATAAAAAAGACATAATTTTAATATCAAATCGAGGAGGCTCTAGTAGGGGTTTTTTCTCAATGTTGGCGCGCGCGCCAGCGTAATGTTTTTCTTGAAATTTTTTTAATCATATAAACTGCGGTGTTATACAAGGATTTCCGGCCCTGAGAAAAGCCGTAACAACACACGTGAAAAAATATCGTATTTATTAACGTGTGTTGATATAGCCAATCAGCTGCTGACACGTCACTCGCCTTTGGCGCCACGTGATCAGGTTGATGAATAAACGGCAAAGCCTTCACGACTCTCACTACAAGTTGTTTGCCGGAGCTGTTCTCGAATTATGGCGGCTAAAACATTAAAAAATCCGTACCGCTGACAGACAGTGAGGTTCAAAATTTTCTAGAAGGGGAAGAAAACCAACATACTAAAAAAATAAATCGAAAGTTGCGCATTCATTGGCTTTGGTGTCAGCATTTCTCTTGGCTGAGAATGAAAATCGACAACTGGAAGATTTGCCACTGGCCGATTTTAGCCGCGTATCTGAAAGACTTCTTCTGTCGGTAAGGACAAAGTCAATAAATGTGAATCTTGTAAATTGAAAATTACGACCATTGTTGCTTTTGTAATTATGATTCAACGCATTTTTCCGTCTTAAGAGTCAGCGCCAACGCACTTTACGATTGTTATTCGAGAATTGTCGATTAGTTTATTTTCATTCATTAATGAAGTCGGCTTTTCTTCCCAGTAAAGGGCTATTGTGTTTATATGATAAACAATATAATAGATAGCTGCTTGTAGATATGGAATTTCTCTTTGAGTGTTTAACTCGATAGAAGAGAAATTCCATATCTACAAGCAACCATGTATTATTCTCTATAAGATTTCTCTTTTCTAAGTCACTAGAAGTCATCAAATGGCGATGAACAAGGTTCGGACTATCGTTTGCTGTAGTAAATAATATCAAGATTAAATTCGTTATTAAGCTGGCTTTACGAAAGGAGGCGCTCGCCAGCGATAATTTGGCTTTGCCTTTGATTTTCTGCAATTTGCCTCGCTGAAATCTCTCAAAATTTTCAGATAACAATCGTGCGATCGTGTTGAGCCGCCATGCTTGTCTTGCATGTTGACACTTTTCAGGCTCGCGCTATGTACGCACCTAGATCTACCGCGGTCAAAAAACCTTATAAAGCCTCCTTAAACGTTTGATGCAAAAACGTATCTGACGTAGCAGAGGCAGCCCAAGCTCCAGCTGTGAGATAATCATCTTGCGAAAAAAGAGTCATGGCGAAATTATAAAAGTTTGTATGGAAATATTAATAACCACCAGGAGCCCATTCCTGCGACCGCTCTTAGGAATAAAAGAATACAATCAAATTCTCAATAAAAATACCAAACCTTACTTCCATTGTGCATCGCTTGTTATCTGACCACTTACTATGTTGGAAAAAACCCATTTTTGGCGAGTTATCCATTTCTAGGTTTACTACGTACATGAGAGAAGCCCAAGCTACACACGCCTGATCCGAGAAAAGCGAAAAATCCAAGCAGATATACTGTAGTTTCATTTCAATTCACTAAAAACCCCAATCCTCCTCGTGAAACCGACGCTAAACCGCAGTTTGCTTAAAAAATTTCTCGTTCAAACGTCTCTAACGGTCTGCATACACAGTCATTCTGACATACGACCATTAAAAACTAGCTTGGTAACCCGCCTCCTTTACAAACTTTTCAACATTGTAAGCGGTCAGATAACAAGCGATGCACTGTGGAAGTAAGGTGAGGTATTTGTATTGAGAATTTGATTGTATTTTTTGTTCCTAACTTCGGTCGTAAATATTGCCATACAAACTCTTATAATTTCGCCATGACTCTTATTTCGCAAGATGATCATCTCACAGCCGGAGCTTGGGCCGCCTGTGGACGGAGTAAAGTATCCATAAACACTACGTACTGAAATCAGATAGAACTGTAAAGGATCAAATGTTCCTTGAACGTTGAGAGCGTTTAACATTGACAACACTTACTATTTTCCTCTTCTCTGCTTTCTGACAAAGTTATTTTGTAAGTTGTAGATCCAAATGAGTTTGTGGTGTGACACGCATAATCTCCAATATCTTGATCATCAAGAGGAGTGATAACAACACTGTTGTTCATGACCTTAATGTTATGGCCATCTAAAGCCTGGCCATTCCTTGTCCAAGAGTAGTTAAATGGAATGTCACTAGTCGCGTGGCATAGCAAAGAACATGAAGTTTCCTTTGCACATAGAACTGATCTAGGGGAAACGTCTTTCATGATGCTGGGTGGCACTGAGTTTAAAAAGGAGGTGTAAAGGTAAGATTCAACATCTTTCATACAGCCAAAGAATAAGAGTAGGTGGCGTTTACAGGAGAACGTTTAATAAAAAAAACCTCTAATACTTTCTGAAGGCTAATAAGCATAGTTTCTACCCGTAATTTGAAAGGTCATCGGGTCCTGGGTTCGAATATTTCACTCATGAAATCTGACATCAATCGTATTTAGCTTCTGCTCGCGTAAAGGAAAAATTTCATTTTGTGGCCAGTCATACCATGGTTGATGATACTTACCAGCGATGATCACTGCTGTAGCTGTTCGGCGTTGCCCAAAAATGTTTGATGCTCTGCATTCATAAATGCCTCCGTCACTAGGTGCGACCTCTTGAATGACAAGAATGTGGTCATCGTTTCTGAATTGAGCCCGTGGTATACTGGTATTTCCATCTTTACTCCATGTAACAGAAGGCTTAGGATCCCCAGTAGCCTCACATGTTAATACTACCACATCGCCAACTTGAAAAATGATTCTTTCTGGTAGGTCTTTGACGGCGGGCTCGCCTGGTAGAATTTCACTAAGTTAGCGGCAGTTTTACAACAATAACAAAACGGAAGGGTCATTTTCTCAGAGAGAAAAAGAAATTACCCGGGATCTACCTTTAAAGGGCATATGTAATAAGGGTCTGAATCAATTTTAATGTGAGAGCCTAACAAACGGGACGTCTTTCAGAGAAAATAAAGAAACTAGTACTCCGTGATTTATTGCCTAAAGGGTTGCTGAAGTAGCTGTTCATTGACATAAGCAATAAATAACTTATTTGTTCGAATTGATTGAAAATTTGTCGTTTCAGTGACAAACGAATTCCATGAACTTTACCTCTGGTTTCAATCGTTACGAAGTTACTTGAAAAGTACACCATCTGCAATCAAAAAAGCAGGAAGAAAGAAATCATCCATAAAACTCTAAGATTTTTTTTCTGTACCCAAAGTATCTTATCTTGTTCCCCATCGTGCAATTGAAATCAAAAGCTTCAATGAAGAATACATCTGACGGACCGATTGACTGACTGATTGGCCGAAAAGTGGCACGTAACTTGCTAAGCGATGGTTGAATGTAATGCGAGTGAAACTAGATCGAATTTTGTCCTAGAAATTTGCATTTTCAAAAGAGGACGTTCGTCACTTTACCTTCTCTATAAAAGCCCTGACAAACACCCTGTAGTTGGTGTTTGGCTGGAGTGGTTTGTTAAGAAAGACCTCCCCATCACTGCTTCTTCTATTTCTTGTTTTACTGCTTGAATTTTCTCCATCTCCAACAACAAATTCTCGGAACGCATCAAAGTCCTGCCCTCTAAACTGAAAAGTGACATACGCTGCAGGAACCAGAGATTTGTGGGCTTCTTCATACGTCATTAAATCCTTTGGTGTAAAACTCTCAGGTGAGTTAACTACACCAGTATAGTCCAAGCTGTATCTTATAACAGTGACTTGAAAGAACCTGTAAAATAGGATGTTCATTAATTTAGCTAAAGCTTAAAAGATTGACAAAAAAGGGGAAAAGGAAGATTAAATAAAAAGGCTCATACTTTGCATTCCCTGGAAAGCGTGGTAATGTTATATTGGCTTTTATGCCTTCTCCACTTGGAATCTGAGAGAAGGAAGGTGGAGATGGTATTTCTTTTGACCACGTTTGGGATAATTTTAAACCTGTATAAACAAAAGTAAGGAACGAACTTAACAGGTAATAAAAATGCTGAACACTTTGCCGTGTTTGTCAAGGTCCGTGTTTGTTAAGGTTTAGGAAAAGGACAAGGTACGGGACACAAAGGAAGTATAGAACTTGATGAAAACTCTGAAGTTTAAAGCCGATGCAACAGATCGTTAGTTTCACCTTTCCAACCTACTTTTTGTTTGAACGACTATGGCTTTGCCAAAGGGTCCAGGCCCTGCCACGGTGTAACCTCTAACAGACACTTCATACTTTGCACACATCCAGAAGCCGGTCAGCAATACACTTGTTTTGGTTGTGTTCATCGCGTAAAAGGTAAAGTCAACCCTCGAACAGCTCTCCTTTAACTCGAGACGGACTTCGTAAAGTTTAATAACGCCATTAGCCGTCTGTTTAGGAAGTTCTGCCCAAGTGATTCTGTTTGTCGTATGGTTTACTTCACTAGAAGAAACATTTTCTGCCCTGCGACTCGGTTCTATTCGAGGAAAACATGAAATAATAGTCTCACATTTAGTTATCGGTGAGTACAAAACGCTCCACCATAGAATATTAGATTAGAATTAGATTATTTCTTGCATATAGAAAATCATCTTTTAAGGAAAGATAATAATGACTGGCTAACTTGATTGAAGGCGTGTCAAACCCATTAGGCAGCAGTGAACAGAAAACGGGGTACAAAAATTTTAAAATTTTTTTATCACATTTCAGATTTATCTTGCACTTTGCATCATTGTATTCAAGAACAGACCACAAAACAAAGGAAACTAACAGTATATCATGACCAGGAGAAATTAGGACATGAGCGTTTCTAATTTGAAAGAATCTGCTAAATAGACTGTACATACATGTATGCATCGTTGCAGGTGTAGAACACACCCTTGAAGTTGGCATGATAATAAATACTTTCAGGTTTCCCACCCCGGCATATTCTTCGTTTTTACCGGCAAAATTTTGTTTATCATCAAAATTCTACAGCCTCAGTCAAACCGGCACCAAAAACTTCTTTTCCGAGGGCCCTTGATCACGATTCGAACGTAGCTAGAAAGCTTTACAGGAAGTTTTTTAAATCAGTTGTCATGATTAGGTAAGGAACATGCTAATCTCAAGCCAATATGACGTTCATAATCAAAGAAATGACCAAATGTTTGTATTTAGATACTTTTATACGAGTTTAGAGTAAACACAGCCAGGCAATCTAGATGATAGGAAACGCTCAAATTCATAACTTCTTTTTCCCGTCTTAAATGAAACGTGCCTAGATAAGAGTGTAATATAACCCTGAAAAGAATTGTGCTTCCTTTGTGGAGAGACTGGAAACCACGCATGCACTACTTGAGAGTGATCCTTGACAAACAACATCCTTAAAGATCTGATCATGTTCACTGATCTCTACTGTGTAGTTTTCAATGGCACTATTTCCATCAAAACTAGCCGTCCAGGAGATATTAACCAGACGTGAAGTTTTTGTGTCAACAGTAATGTTCTGCGGTGGGTCTGGAAAAACTAAGGAATCAAACAACATTTCAACAGACAATAAAATTTACAATTTCACTTGAAAGTTTATCCGTCTTCATTGGAGAAGGTAGACCAGATTGAGGAACAACTTTGAGTAAAGTGCACATTGGATCGGATCCTCGTTATAGAATGTGAATAATAAGCACGTCTCTCTTAATTATTTCGATAAAACCACTTTGCATGAGATTCTTTTAATAGAGTGTACATACTAGTTCACGGATACCTAATCATACTTCTGGATGGAGAGAAGTACAGGTCTTTGTGGATGAGCTAAGCGACATCTGGAACCCAACCCTTACCATCTTAAAACCAATAAAACAACAGCGCTCCAAGCTATAGTAGTTTTAATTGCCACGACAAGTTAAAAAGGAAAAAAATGGCCACTAAAGTTGTAGCAAAGGTGGGTGATCTGGAAACCTAAATTTGGCGACAAAAGAAAGCTGTAAAGTACATACTGTTTGGTGTTTATGATAAAAATTTACAAGAGAAGAAAATTTCTCGCTCAATGTATTATTTAAAATATTATTTCTTTCTAGGTTGGGTGAAGTCACTCACTAAATAAATTTCAAAACACGAAAAGTATTTCATGCTGTTCCTTTTTCTGCTGTTTTTGATTTTTCTTTTGCTGGAACAAAACACAACAAAAAAGCAAAACAAGTCACGAATTTAAATAAAAATAGAAAAATTTAAATCTCAACTTGTAGATTACAAAGCGTCTTATTTAGTTTTTTGCTCTATCTTGGCGATACTGGTTTACATTTCGTCACTCACGCATATATTGTAGTCGAGACCATGTGCTCTTACGAAAGTGAAGGTTTTGTGTTCTAGTAGTTTTACGGCGTATCTCACGATTTCCCCTCTGGCTTGAAAATCTGGTAAGCAGTAATTTGATTTCATTAGAGTTTGCGTAGTTTTCGGAATGTCTCTCAATAATACAAACGAAGTTTACCTTTGGTAAGAAATTGGAAGCAATGAATCCGATTAAATTTTGCATTAACGTGTTTAAATCGAAGCTACACACACAGAAGACAAATGAAACATTTGAATAAAACCACACTATATTTGGCTCTCGGTCGTAACGCACAATGTTTCTGGACCACTCACATAACGAAGTAAGGGAAAACAACGGAAATCTTGGATTACTTTGAGACTTAAGGTTGAAAGTTGCTCTTAAACCTCAACACGTACAGTTGTTATAGTATATCAATTTATCAGTTGTTATAGTATATCAATTTATCAGTTGTTGAGAGACATCACTTCTAAGGAAATCTCCAAATAGAGGAAGACAATTAATATTCTCAAATAAATATAAAAAAAAAAAGAAAACGAAAAATTCACAGAACAGTCATGGTATGGTACTGTCGGAGTTTCTATTCAAGAGTCAAGAATGAGATAGGTGTGTGTTGGTTGCAAATTAGTGATTACGTAACTTAGTATGTTCTGAACACTTTGTCGACAGAAATCTACTAAACGGCTGTTTAGGCAACTTACCACTTTCATCTGTCTCTCTCTCTCCCCACAATTTCACTCCGACCGCTGACACCCTTCCGGTTGAAGGCCTGTGTGGCAAACTGGTACGATGTGTACTCATCTAGAGACACCAGTAGTAAAGACGTAGTATCCGCTCTGTCAACAGTTCTGTTCTTCCATGATGCCTCTGGCTCGCTTTTTCTCTTGTACAGAATGTAATAGCCTAGAATAGCACCTTTAGCATCCTGCTTAGTAAGCATCTAGATGGCAATGTTAATAATACTAAATTAAGATATCAAACTGTTACTAATTTTAATATGTTAAGTAATAATTCACTTGCACGACATTTTAACCATGCTCCACAATTTCCTATCGGTTTCCAGTTTCTGCAAACAATTATTGGTAATTCCATGATGACTATTGATATCTTTTAGCCACAATTACTTGATAAATATATTGCATGCTACATCGTTTCCTCAAGTGTATTGCAATAAAATGCGATAAATTCATTTATTTAGCCCCTGCAGCCAGTTCAAAAGATGTTTACACATTCATTGTAATATTAGCACAATTGTGGCTGCTCGGAAACCATAATGAGTTGGTAAATAAGTCAGCAATAACTGTTGCAAAAAAAGTGTCTAAACTGTACGCTGTACATGTCTTAGTTTTGTCTTTTTCTGAGTGCTATAGGGCACAGCTATGAAGAACTTTAGTTAACGATGTAAGTGGAGCAGGAAGCTCTGATGAATGCTAAAAAGTAAGTAAAAGTAAAAAAAAGGGGTCTAATACCTGCCAAGAAACGTTAACAGCAGTAGAACTGAGGACAGTCACGTTTAAAGGTGGGGCAGAACTTGGCACTGTAAGCAAACAATTGCACATTTCTCTCTGTGAGTAACGAGAAATATATAACTGTAGTATAGAGTTTTTCGAACAAAGCCCAATTGTATAATAGCAATATATTTACAGTTAATAAAGTCAGCTTCAGGCATAGGGAAAGCCCAATGCAGAGTTAAAAAGAAAGAAGAAAACACTGCAAAAAAGACAAACAAACAAACAAACAATTGACACGAAGTAAATGTAAGACAAGTGATAAAGCTTAACACTAACTTAATCAATTAATCAGTTCTTGAGATACTGCTGCCGAAAGAATCTCCAAAACACAGGTACGAAATAAAATCTATCAAATGAAAAGGAACTTAAAAAGCAAAAAGAGCACCTTCTTCATCGGTAGTAACATTAACTACAGAGCTGTAGTTACTAGAACCAATCATGTTCCTGGCAAACACCCTGAGGTAATATGTTGTCCAAGGAAACAGCTCTTTAATGGAAACTCTTGTGGCGTAAATCACACAACCATGAACTAAGAGTGTTCCTTGACATATGGCATATCTGAAAGTCTGCCTATCCTCACTGATTTCCACTGTGTAGTTCTAAATGGCACTGTTTCTATTAAAACCAGCTGTCCAGGAGATATTCAATTTCCGTGATCCTCTTGAGAACACTTTGACATCCGTTGGTGGGTCTGGTACATCTGCAGGAAAAACAAAAACAAAAACAAGAACAAGAACAGAAAAAAAAATAATAATAAAAAGAAATTCGAGTTATTGATTATGATTGCTAAACGTTGAGTTTTTTCTCTACTTAAAAGCCAAGGATAAATTATAGAGAACAAGTCAGACAGATATTTGACAGGCGAAAGAGTCCCTGTCTTTGAGGATATCAATGCTGATGAAGTAAGACGATATGACTTCAAACATAATACTCGTAGCATTTTTTTTTTCGGCAACGTGTCCTGTCATAACATACTACGGTATACAGCTGATGTACGCAACAAAGCAATTAAAATATAAAACTGCGTGTCACAGCAATACAGAGCTTTTGGAATTACACTAAATAATATCTGAAAACATCTAAAGCAAATTGCTTACACTGCACTGTTAGGGTAGCTGCAGATGAAGATGATCTACCCTGGCTGTTATTAGCCACACATCTGTATTGCCCTGAGTCTGAGAGGTAAACTCTTGCAATTTCTAAACTGTGATGATCATTCCTTGAGGACAATGTAACTCGACTATTTGCAGTTACATCCAGGTCTTTGTCCTTTGTTCAAACAACACTGGGTGTTGGGTTCCCTACCACAGAACAACGAAAAGTCACATTATCTCCTCTTGCTATTGTGACATTCCTCGGATGTATAGAGATTTCAGGTTGAGCTAAAAAGAACATACTTAAAAATGAGAAATTCGTGCAAATTTGGTAAGTTTCAAAGATAGGAGAATTATCAAACAGAATCATATTCCATGTTTTTCTCAACACGAAATAGAAATTATTATTCACTTAGAAGCTAAAAATATTTACTCAAGAGCCTATAGCTGCATAGCGGTGCGGTTCCAAAGCTTCTCTTTCTTTTCTCCCTAATTCTTTTTCGCGTCAGATTTTTCTCAGCTTGTTTCTGTTTCTCCTTTCATCTGTAGTTTGTCGACTCAAACGTAATGTGACCATTTGCAGCAGACATGTTTGCTACTTGACGTAATTCGCAACCCAAGAAATCATCTTTTGGAGCTGCTGGCGACCTTAATTCAATTTATCTAAGCTGGAGGGCTTAAAAGCCGCTGTTTAACTAACCGTTAAAGAAACTAACGCAGCGTTCGTGCACCTTTATAGGAGCAAATCATAACAGCCTTTTTTTAGAACTATCGAGCCTTAGTCAATAATCCAAATAAATGTTCCACTCAACTTACATTGGACATCTACAACAGCAGCAATGGAGGTATCATTTCCAAGGCTGTTGGACACCACACATCGGTATGCTCCGCTGTCTTCTCGGCTCGCTTTGTTGATTGCCAACTGTTTTTTGTCTGCTGAAAAGCTGATCCTAAGAGCGTTACTTATGTCAGACCCATCTTTGGTCTATGATAGTGTAGGGAGCGGATATCCAGTAGCATTACAGTGTAACGTAACGTTTTCTCCTTCTGTTTTTGTCACATTACTAGGATGAGTGGTAATCTCACTTTTAACTACAATTGTAGAACAATTGCAATGAACATTAGCAACACTAGCTATAAGTGCCAACATCTTTTTGAATTCGAAAATGTAATAGCCGTTAATGTTTATAGCAACCATTGGCTGAAGCAATTGAAATTACCTGCAAGACCAAAATGACTGTTTTCCAGACTTTCGGGCTGACTCTCTACCGAATAAGTTAGAAGAATTCTCTAAATACTTTACTGGGCCCCACTTAAAACCGCCTTGGCTAGTTGGCTTCCTTCATTAAATATTATTAGAGTGATTTAGCAAGAGGATGGGAACGTCATTTCAGAACAAGGAAGCGCGCGGATAGTCTGGACACGACTCTATCTCGACTTCCGGTGTTAGCGTTGCCGTTCTCCCCAACAAGTTCAGGACGTTATTTCGCTGGTTTACCCATCGTAATCAAAACGCCTGGGATTTGCGTATATTTTTTGCGCCTATAAACTTAATAAGAGGGTGGTGCTCAAAAGAGATGCACTGTCATAATTGAGAAGAATATTCAGTAAACAAGGGGAAAAACGACGACAATTTCCAAATTATCTTTTGCAAAATTATGAAGAAAAACTAGTAGTGCTGAAATCTAGCAGCACGAAACGAAACGACAGCGACACAGATCATAAAAAAAACTATTTAGTGGGCTTCAAAATTTGATAGATGAATCAGCAGACTCGAGACTTAACTGAAAACGTTTCGTTTCGTGCTTCTAGATTTCAGCACTACTCGTATTTCTTCATAATCTTGTAAAGTATTATTTGGAATTGAAATCGTCGCCGTTTTTCCCTTGTTTACTGAGTATTCTTCTCAATCATGATAGTACATCTCTTTTGAGCGCCACCCTCTTAGAGTTGCAATGCATTTTGAACGGAGTTATCGAGAATTATGGCGAAAACATGTAAAGATGAAGCGACCTAACGATGGATTTGTTTACAATGAGTTCCCGTTTAGCCGTGAACGAATGAAATGCCCTCAAACTAGTCACCAACGAAACAGTTAGACTGAAGAATAAGACTTCGTTCCTGTTTTATTTTCTTTTTTTTTAATCTAATTTTTTAACGAATAAGGTCGTTCAAGACTGAATCAAATTAATAGATTTAGAAAGCCGTGCCGAAATCAAGTTGATTATCATTTTCTTTCGTAGCCATTGCATGACTTTCTTGTCTTAGTTTTCACCGGCGCTGATCAAAAACTAAAGACATAAAAAAGTGCAAACCCGAGCCGTTCTCAAGTTGTTTTATCTCTGACTTCAATTCGCAGAACCATCACGGTTAAAACGACAATGACAACAAATAACACTGAATAATACAGCAGGTAACCTTTGTGTTGTTTCATTTTAATAAACTTCAACATGAAACAAGTTTAATTTATTGGTGAATTAATTCACGATAAAATTAACAGCACCCATTCTTAGAGTTTCCATACATGGTTTAAGAAATGTATCAAAGAAAAGCCCTTAGGTTGTTTAAAGCCACACTCAATTACAAAAGGTAACTGAGCCCTAAAATCTTGGATCGCTTGCTAACGATCGTGTTTTCTTTCGAGAATCCAGAATAAATGTAGCAATAAATTTTCACAAATTCACCTAATAAAACAAAGAAAGAGACCTGGATATCCTGGAAATGAGTTCTGAAATCATTCCAAACAGCATTATCTCGTTTATAAGTGCATAATTAACGCAAATCCTAGGCGTTTTGATCACGACGGGAAAACCAGCGAAAGGACGTCCTGAACTCGATGGGGAGAACGGCAATGCTAACACCGGAAGTGGAAATAGAGTCGTGTCCAGATTATCCGCGCGCTTTCCCGTTCTGAAATGACGTTCCCGTCCTCTTGCTAAATCAATCTAATAATACACATCTTAGTGCTATGAATCCTAATGGCACAGTAGGGCGCTAAGCGTAGCCTAGAGGCCATGTCATAAAATTAACCTAATTTTCTAGTCAATATCTATCCATACATATACTTACATAGGTATTGCATCTCTTTAACAATGATTCAATAAAGCTGCTAAAATAAATTAAAAACATTCTAAGAAAAACCCTCTAGAATCCTCTTACAAAATCTAAATACAGGAAAAAAATACAAATATACAATAAGATTTCTCATGGAATTAAAACATAATCTATCAAAGATATGTTGCGAGTAAAGAGAGGAGATCCCAAATATTTAATCTATATAGTCAGTGATTATATGTTCAATTTTCCTCTCTAATTTGGTGGCGCCACTTGTACATAAGTCTTGATTAGTTGAAATAACAGATTTCTGCATCTTTTGGAGCGCCATATTTCCTCTGCTTCCGAACATCTCGTCTATCGTCTCCAGGAGCTCTTTAGACCATCCTCCGAGAACATCCCACACAACCCACAATTCCTCCAATCGCTCTGACGAAGGGCTAATGCTCGAAACACCAGCTTTTTTACTCTTTTCGGTGGCCAATTTACGTTTTCAACTCAATTATTAACCATCTTTAGATTTTTTCGTCAAAAAATGTCGCCACGATGCTACTTCGCATCTTAAGATTTTTTCATCAAAAAATGTCGCCACGATATCAACAAACTTAAAATCAATCGTAACACCAAATTTTCCAATCTTCCTTCGGAAGAGTGGTCGGCAATAAAAACTCCAAGAAACGCAGAGAAATAGTCATTTAAGCGGCCGACAAAGGCGGCGCAGTTGTTGTTGGTGGGCCGACCTCTACCAAAAAGAAGCTTTGCGGCAACTTTCCGACACCTCCTTTTATGCTAAAGTCGACAAAGACCTCACTTTAATTAACCAAAACATTGTCAAAAATACGATTAACTATCTTATAGCTAAACAAGAATTACCAGCCACTGCTAAAAATCTCACCATCACCACTGCCAGAACTTCGTGTATTTACTTTTTATCTAAATCCACAAACCTAAAAACTCAGGACGACACATCGCTTCTTCCTACAGTTGCCCCACCGAACTTATTTCCCGCAATTTAGACAAAATTATGACACCTATCGTCAAACTTTACCATCTTACATGAAGGACAGCCAACACCCACTTAAATTTTTTCGTGACTTTAGTTTCCTTGGCCAAAACAAACTTATTCTCTCTGTGGATATTACATCTCTTTATATTGTCATTACCAATGACGAAGGTCTCCGGGCCCTCAAACATTTTTTTGACCATCGCACTGTTAAGGAACCCAGCTCTGAAGCACTACTCCGTTTGCCCAAACAAGTACTCACACTCAATCGCTTTTCATACAAACAAACTAATGGCGTGGCCATGGGTACTAAAATGGGACCCAGTTACGCCAATCTTTTCGTAGGTTTTATTGAACATCAACTTTTTAGTCAATACCACGGCCTAAAACCTGAACTCTACGGCCGTTACATTGACGATTGCATCGGCGCTACCTCCTTTACCAGAGACGAGCTCACTCAATTTATAACCGCCGTCAATTCCTTTCATCCGGCTCTTAAACATACCTAGGAAATTTCCTTTAATGTCTAGAAATTTTCTAGACATTAAAATTTCAATTGAAGGCAACGGTTTATGCACTAATGTTTACTACAGTCGGGGGCAACAAGCAAGATGGAAACCACTTGTACGTGGTGTTCAGACACGTAATTGGTCTTTGGTTGTCGCTCGTATAGTTGCCAGGCATTGGCATCAAGATGGTTCTCCCCTCTGAAAACCACTGAGGGAGGTCGTGAGACCCTTCATTGATTGCTTGGAAAGCTTTTTCCATATCTTTGTGCACCACAGTCGACTTTTTCCACCAGTAGTTGACAATTTTATCGAGGCCTGGAACACCCCAGTTTTTCTTATTTACCAGGGCCTTTTCTACAGCCTCTGCGTCCAACCTACAATCCCTTTCAGATGAAGAGGGAACATTTCTGGCAAATGCTGATGAAATCTCTTGTAACCACTCAGCATTAGCGTTTCCTTGACCTTCTTTCTCCCATAGATTTATCCAAAAGGAGTTTGCTTCATCGATATCGTTGAGCTGACATTTCTCATTGGCCTCATTGTCTTGATGTACCACTTCGAAGGTAGGTAGATCGTCCTTTGAGTCGGACTTTGCCATTTCATCCAGCTCTGAGAAAATCAGTCCAGGGTCACACTGAAATCGACGATTTACTTTACGCGATTCATCCTGCTTTTATTGGCGGCAAAATACTTTTAGGGTAGATTTCTTCTTTTCCATGAAGTTGATCAGGGACACTGCTGAAATGATCTTGCACTCTTTTTCAAGAAGCCTTATGTTAATTTCCCTCTCTTGGTTATTATTATTATTATTATTTTTATTATTATTATTATTATTTTTATTATTATTATTTTTATTATTATTATTATTATTTTTATTATTATTATTTTTTATTATTATTATTATTATTATTATTATTATTTTTATTATTATTATTTTATTATTATTATTATTATTTTTATTATTATTATTATTTTTATTATTATTATTATTTTTATTATTGTTATTATTTTTATTATTATTTTTTTTTTATTATTATTATTTTTTTATTATTATTATTATTATTATTAATACTTACATTCTACAACTAATGTAGCAGCATCTGAGCTGGCATTACCAATGCGATTGTTAGCCACACAATGGTATTTTCCACTGTCTGTTCTGTACACATTTATTATCGTCAGCTCGTTACTCTCTGCTGAATAGCTTTTCCTGGAATTACTGCCAATAGAATATCCATCTTTTTTCCATGATATTGCTGGTAATGGATTTCCAGTCGCGTTACAATATAAGGTCCTGTTTTTTCCTTCCTTTACCTTGTCATCAGAAGGATCAGTGATAATTTCCAGTTCATCTGAAGCGAAATAGATAGACGGATATGAATTCTATCCTAGCGCTTTATCTACTCAGTATCTCGGTATACAAATGGTACTTGGTTAATTATTCTGAAAAGTGTTCACTTTTTCGAGAAAAAAAACCCACTTGAAAGCAGACCCGTGTACGCTGATTATAAAGAAACAGGACAATATGTTAAAGTTTGATCTTAGCTCTGCTGCCAGTAAATAATTCTTCGTACAGTGCTCAGTTACATCGAACATTTAATATGGCAATTTTCGAGGAAGCGTTCCCAACTTTATTATGAGCGACACACAGGTACTTCCGCTATCTGATCTTTTCACATTCGTTATCGTCAACAGCTTGTTGCCTGCTAAAAAGCTGACCCTGTTGCTGCTCGCGAGGTTTCCATCTTTCGACCAAGAAAGCAATGGCTCTGGATTTCCAGTAACATTACAAGTTAATGTCACATTTCTTCCTTCTGTTGTTGTGTCATTCTGCGGTTGAGTAGCTATCTCAGGTCGATCTACAAATTTTCAAAAACCCACTTATACCTAATTCAAACCAAAGCGGAAACATGGTTTAAAGCTGTTTGTTGAACACATGTTTAAATTGTTTACTTCCGAGAAACTGCTCAAACCGACTTTTGTCCACTTCAAATTAAGCACATCGGAAATACCAGTGACGACTTGAAACCTAAGGAAAAATATGTCTTTTAGTCCTCTGTGTCATAATTTCATTAAGTTAAACTCAGTTTGCTTAAATATGTTTTGCCGGTGTGAATAGATATTAATTAGACTATGCATTGTGGAGTTGAACAAATCAGCGAGACAAACGACTCATCTAAATAAAGAGGAACGTTTTCGTGCGCAATCCGGGACTTCCAATTCAATTACCGTTTGGTCTCCATTTAAGCTAGGGAAAAATGAAGTGTCTGCTTCGCTATCACTTAGCAAATTTCTATCCCTACCTTTCCCAAAGGAATAAACGTAAAAATACAAATAAATATTTTTTTAAGAAAAATCACGGTTGGTAATCTCTGACTGGGTTTTAAAGCAAACAGTTTATATGCCTGTAATATTTCAAGAAATGGCAAAGCTGAAACGTATCTTAAGCAGCAAAGGGGGACATGCAGGATACTGAAAATGTTCATAGAAAAAATGTAAACAAGGCTTGTGACTTGCAAGGCTTCCTAAAACAGACAGTTCGGAAAGTTCAAAAAATGGCACGAACTTATGAAACAACCTGTATGCGCACTTTACAATTAATAGCCTTGTCTCACCTCTGCTAGCAGTACATAACTGTATGGATAGCGCTTTACTTACATTATTTTACATTTAATATGACAATTATCGAGGTATCGTTACCAATTTCATTATGGGCGACACACAGGTATCCTCCGATGTCGTTTCTGTTCACATCTGTTATTGTCAGGAGCGAGTTGTTTGCTGACAAATAAATCCTGTCGTTGCTTTCCACGAGATCTTTATCTTTAAACCATGACAACTGTGGCACTGGATTTCCGGTAGCATTACAAGTTAAGGTCACATTATTTCTTCCTGTTTCCGTAACATTCTGAGGATGTTTTGTTATCTCAGGGCGATCTGGAATGTACAAACAAACTCTCTTAGCAAGCCTATGCACATAGATTGTTTTCACAATTATGTTTCTATACAACAGGTTGTGATCAAATTCTCGAACAAACATTTTTGTGTATGTCTTGAACAAGTGTTCAGTACAGTTTTTGCAAGATGATGAAGATAAAATGGAGTTATCAAACGTGTTTTACATGAAGAAATTTATTTCTTTTGTGGTTATTACTGTTGATATTCATTATCGTCAAAACTTTATTGACTACTGATAAACTAATCCTCGAATTATTAGTTAAAGGCGATTCATTTTTAGTCCATGATGTTGTCGGCAATGGGTTTGCAGTAGAATTACAAGAGAAGGTCACGTTGCCTCCTTCTTTTATATCCCCACTTTTAGGATGACTGGTAATCTAACTTTTAACTACAATTGTAAAACAATTGCAATGAACATTTGCAACACTAGCTATAGGCGCCAACATCGTTTTGAACTCGAAAATTCAGTGGTCGTTAATGTTTACGGCAGACATGACTGAACAAATTGAAATGACTTGCAAGACCAAAATGACTGTTTTCCAGAATTTCGGGCTGACTTTCTACCGAATGAGGTAGAAGAATTCTCTGAATACTTTACTTGGCCCCACTTAAAACCACCTTGGCGAGTTGGCTTCCTTCATTAAATATTATTATTATCATAATTATTATTGTTAATACTTACATTCTACAACTAATGTAGCAGCATCTGAGCTGGCATTACCAATGCGATTGTTAGCCACACAATGGCATTTTCCACTGTCTGTTCTGTACACATTTATTAGCGTCAGCTCATTACTCTCTGCTGAATAACTTATCCTGGAATTACTGCCAATAGAATATTCATCTTTTTTCCATGATATTGCCGGTAATGGATTTCCAGTCGCGTTGCAATGTAAGGTCCTGCTTTTTCCTTCCTTTACCTTGTCATCAGAAGGATCAGTGATAATTTCCGGTTCATCTGAAACGAAATTGGTAGACGGATAGGAATTCTATCCTAGCGCTTTATCTACTCAGTATCTCAGTATACAAATGGTACTTAGTTAATTATTCTGAAAAGTGTTCACTTTTTGGAAAAAAAAAACCCACTTGAAAGCAGACCCGTGTACGCTGATTATAAAGAATAAGGACAATATATTAAAGTTTGATCTTAGCTCTGCTGCCAGTAAATAATTATTCGTACAGTGCTCACTTACATTGAATATTTAATAAGGCAATTTTCAAGGAAGCGTTCCCAACTTCATTAAGAGCGACACACAGGTATTTTCCGCTACTTGTTCTGTACACATTCGTTATCTTCAACAGCTTGCTGTCTGCTGGAAAGCTGATCCTGCGGCTGCTTTTCACGAGATTTTCATCTTTGAACCATGAAAGCACTGGCTCTGGATTTCCAGTAGCATTACAAGTTAATGTCACATTTCTTCCTTCTGTTGTTGTGTCATTCTGCGGTTGAGTAGCTATCTCAGGTCGATCTACAATGTACAAAAAACCCACTTATACCTAATTCAAACCAAAGCGGAAACATGTTTTAAAGCTATTTTGTTTAACACGGGTTTAAATTGTTTACTTCCGAGAAGCTGCTTAAGCCGATTTTTGTCGACCTCAAATTAAGCACATTAAAAATACAAGTTTGTGACGACTTGAAACCTATGGAAATTATGTTTTTTTTTAAGCCCTTTGTACCCTAATATCATTCAGTTGAACTCAGTTTACTTAAATATGTTTTGCTGGTGTGAATGGATATTAACCAGACAATGCGCTTTAGAAACAACTCAGCGAGACAAATGACTCATCTGAATAAAGGGAAACGTTTCCGTGCGCAATCTGGGACTTACCAATTCGATTACTGTTCTCTCTAAATTTATGCTAGCGAAAACTGAAGTGTAATGAACGTAAAAATACAAACAAATCATTATTTAGGAAAAATCCCTTTTGGTAATCTCTGACTGGTTTTGAAGCGAACAGTACATATGCTTGTAATATTTCAAAAAATGGAAAAAAATGAAACGGAGATTCAGCAGCAAAGGGGGATATGTGGGATACTGAAGATGTCCATAGGAAAAATGTAAACATGGCTTGTGATTTGCAAGGCTTCATAAAACAGACAGTTAGGAAAGTTCAAAAAAGGGCACGAACTTATGAAACAACCTGTATGCGCACTTCACAATTAAAAGCCTTGTCTCACTTCTGCTAAAAGCACATAATTCTATGGATAGTGCTTTACTTACATTGTACATCTAATACCACAATTTTCGAGGAATCGTTTCCAACTTCTTTATGGGCGACACACAGGTATCCTCCGCTGCCGTTTCTGTTCACATCTGTTATTGTCAGGAGCGAGTTGTTCGCTGACAAATAAATCCTGTTAGTGCTTTCCACGAGATCCTTATCTTTAAACCACGAAACCTGTGGCTCTGGATTTCCGGTAGCATTACAAGTTAAGGTCACATTATTTATTTCTGTTTCCGTAACATTCTGCGGTTGTTTTGTTATCTCAGGGCGATCTGAGTTGTACAAACAAACACAATAAGCAGAGCTTTGCATAGAAATTGTTTTTTACAATCATGTTACTATACAACAGGTTGTGGTAAAATTTTTTGAACAAACATTTTTTGCGTATATCTTGAAAAAGTGCGCAGTACAGTTTTGGCAAGATGATGGAGATATTACGGAGTTATCAAACGTGTTTTACAGGAAGAAATCTCTTTCTTTAGTAGTTATTTCTAATAGCTTTCATCTAAGATGTGCTCACTTCCAAATCTTTTAACCATCTAACTCCCAGATCAAACTTGTAATTGTCTTTAATGTCAACCATAAAATTCTTATAAAGTTACTTCAGAGAATTTAGTATTGGATCTAATAGTTATTCCCTAATCGCTATTTTTCTTTATTCTCATTACTTGTCTGCTTAATATTGCATTTACACTGTAAGGAGAAATCCCTCTTGGTCACTTATGGGAGTTAAAGGGTTAAAGCCTATTCCCGACCACCTTATTACGGCCATTCATGGGAGAGTTTGTTCTCAGACTAAATTATTTCCTATGCGCATTTCGTAATCGTTTTCGAGGACTCAAAAAAGAAGATTTCAAAATATCCATTTCCCCGCAAACGTTACTTAAAGGTATTTTCTGCGAAAGACACTTTGCGTATTAAAATACTCTGTTCTGTTTGTAAGTGGTACCTTAAAGGAAAATCAAATGCACTCACATTTCATATTTAATTCAGCAGCTTTTGATGAATCGTTTCCAAGTTTGTTGCTCGCCACACATCTATATTCTCCACTGTCATTTCTGTTCACATTCGTTATTGTCAAAACTTTATTGACAACTGAAAAACTGATCCTCGAATCGTTTGTTATAGCCGATTCATCTTTAGTCCATGATGTTGTCGGTAATGGATTTGCAGTAGAATTACAAGAAAAGGTCACGTTTCCTCCTTCTTTTATATCCACACTTTTAGGATGAGAAGTAATCTCAGGTTTATCTGCAATTTTGAAATTAATCTTGTTAGCAAAGGGCAACTGATAAACAAAACGTCTGCATAGAAATGCATGCATGACTGTACTTTCGTTTTATGCTGTAAAAAAGGGCATATAATGGAAGGTGTACTGCAGAGGGTAGGAGCAAATGCCATTCAAAGGTCATGTTTATTAGACAATAATTATAACAAAAGTTGACGGAAACAAAAAGAGGGTGAATTGGAGAAACAAGCGTGAAAGCTGCCGTCAGTCGACGCCGAGTATCAAAACGCTACTCATACCCTGGATGTCAACAGCAGCAACGTTTGAGGTATTATATCCCAGGCTGTTGTTCGCTACACATCGGTAGTGGCCGCTGTCTGTTCTTTTCACATTTGATATGATCAATTGCCTGTTATCTATTGAAAACCTGATCCTGGAATTGTTGTTTAAGGGAGATCCATCTTTGGTCCACAGTATCATCGGTGCTGGGTTTCCAGTGGCATTACAAAATAAAGTCAAATTACTTCCCTCTTCTTTTGTGACATTCGCTTGAGGATGAGAGACGATATCAGCTGGAACTGCAATTTCCGAAAAATGTTACTTTGCATAGGACTAACAAGAACAAATAAATATGGCATGATAACAAATTACGTTGTGCGACCACTTGGCTCGCGGTTTGCTTTTCAGCGTAATTTTTGCTGCACGGACAGGCTGTCAGACAACTGACTGATCATTCCTCAATCTTTCGGTTCAAGGACATAAGTGGTGCTACAAAAGGAAGCCCTTTATCAAGAAAGGCTACATGACGTCAGATAATAATATGCTCAACTAGATATTAGTTGTACTGTGTACATGAAACGGTTCCAATTTAGAATATATGTCGCGATATAGCTTACAAACAAATTATCCATGTGACGACATGACTGAAGTTGCCTACCTCAAGGCACCTTTAGAAAGACACGTCAATTGTGAGAAACTCCTCATGAAAAACGAAACGTCCATTTTCAAGCTCAAAACAAAGATAATGGTAATACCATAGATATTGGAAACGAAATTACAGATCCGCAACATTTTCACATTGAGGCAAACTACAATTTCCAAAGAGAACATACAGAAGAGAATTTTCATGAGCTCAACCATGACCACTACGATTTACAAAGCAAAAATACAGATGAAAATTTTCATGAGCCTCAGAGTGTCCCCTGCGATTTACCAAGCGAAAACACAGACGAGAATTTTTATGAGTTTAACAATGTCCACTGCGATTTACAAGGACAAAATGCGAAAGGAAATTTTCATGAGCTTAGCAATAAATCAGGACATGTCTGCTGCCAAATCAATGAAATTTTACACGAGGAGAAAATTTCTGACAATGACAACGAGGTGGACAACAGTTATTTGAATCAAAATGCTACCGAAACACTTTTAGGAGAGAATACAGTTCACTTTGGGCCAACATTGGCCTACGACAAAAATTATGCAATTACCGAAGTTTTACAAGGGGACTCATTACGTTTCAGTGAAAAATTATCAAGTGGACAATTTTTAAAAGCTGACAGCGAAGAAACCAATGTGACTCCTCACAAAGGGAATTTCCAAATTACTCGCAAAGACGATAATGATTTTCAACTAACTCAGTTTGCAACCAGTGCCCACCAGGGGAATGGGGAAAATTCGGCAGATATGTCTAACCTTGATCAAGTAAGGCAAGAGTCCGTCACGCCCCCTATATCTTCTCAGTTAGGCGACCAGTTTCCGGCGGATTTTCCACCCACAGAGCGCTTTTTAGGTTCCGCGGACATACTGGTTTCTTGTACGCCAACTTTGGCAGAATCCCACATCGCTGGTGAGAATAACGAACAACACAGTTCACACATCAATGCAATGGATTCCAAGGTAAGGTTACCCTCTGCTAGCCTTTCTATTTCTGATTCTATACAAGATCATGAAACCTCGATGTTGATTGACACTGGTGCTTCGGTTACTGCAGTTAGTAACGCTTTCCTTTCCACCTTGCCTACGCCTCCAACATTACAATCGTCACTCTTACCCTCAGTGCGCACAGTAAGTGGTGAGCAACTCCCAGTCCGGGGCCAAGCCACCCTTACTTTCTTGATTGGAGATCGCACCTACATCTCTAATACCCTTGTTATTGCCAACCTCTCTTATCCCGTCGTTCTCGGAAGAGATTTTCTTACACAGTGTAGCTCTGTTATTGACCTCAAGGAACATACCTTGATCCTTGGAGCTTGCAATGTAGTACCCTTACAATCTTCCTTTCCTATCACCAGTTCTAACACTGAAGAACCGATCTCAGTACATGCCTGTGCCACATATATCCCACCACCTCTTTCCGAATCCTGTTTCCCCCAAGTCTCCTCTACCTGTAGGCAAAACTGGCCTCATTGAGCATAATCCCAAATTGGCTGAGAGGTATCACGTTTGTGGAGCATCTCAGCTCGTCAACTATGGGAATTTTTACGCCTTCAGCAGGTTCTATGTCTGTCATCGACATCGTTGAAGCTTCTGTTACGCCCACTCCTCCTTCAGAGGATGATGAAACAGTGCTTTTAGACCTCACTTCCTCCACTCTTGACGGACCCCAATTAACCCAGCTAACGGCCTTAATCGCAGAATACCGTGATATTTTTGCCTTAAAACCGGAGGAGCTCGGCCGCACTGGTTTAGTCCAACATCGCATTGATACAGGCGATCATCCTCCAGTACGTCAACGCCCTTATCGCGTCTCTGACACCCAACGCGGAATTATTGAAGAACATGTGGATGACATGTTAAATAGGGGCATAATCCAGCCCAGTACCAGCCCCTGGGCTTCTCCCATTATTCTGGTGAAAAAGAAAGATGGTACGTTTCGTTGTAGACTTTAGGCGTTTAAATGCTGTTACAAGAAAGGACTCCTTCCCATTGCCGAGGTCTTTTCTTGGTTTGGCTAACTATTATCGTCGTTTCATTAAGGATTTCTCCAAAATTGCAGCTCCTTTGAATAAGTTATTACGCAAAGATCAAAAGTTCGTTTGGACGGACATTTGCGAACAGGCTTTCGAGACTCTAAAGGCTGCCCTTGTGTGTGCCCCTAAACTAGCCTTTCCAGATTTCAAAGAGACCTTTCAACTCTTTATCGATGCTTCTAACGAAGGTATAGGCGCTACATTAGGTCAAATTCAGGATGGCAAGGAAGTCGCAATAGCATAGGCGGGTAGAGATTTTAATGCTGCTGAACGAAATTATAGTGCAACAGAAAGAGAAGCATTAGCTGTGTTCTTTGGGATAAAGAAGTTTGAGCCATACCTGTATGGCCGCAAATTCATTTTGCACACCGATCACCATTCCTTATAATGGTTAATGTCCATATCTGACCCGACAGGCAGGTTAGCTCGATGGTCTCTCCTCCTTCAGCAGTATGATTTCGAAATCAAACACCGTCCAGGCCCAGCCAATGCGAATGCGGACGCACTCTCTCGCCGACCATATACCATTTCTTCGCCATCCGTTTAAGCTCTTGACACCCCAGGCGTTCAAATCTCTCGAGTGCACGAACTACAGCGGAATGATCCCGATCTGTCAGACCTGATTGTCTACCTGGAAATTCTCGTGTGGGCTCATGATGACCTTACAGGTGGACATTTTGGCACAGTTAAGACTTATGAGAAACTGCGCACACGCTACTACTGGCGAAAAATGTTTTCGGATGTGAACCACTGGTGTCGCAGTTGTTGCGATTGTGCAATGAGGAAAAGCCCCAGGAACAGGCATAAAGCTCCCCTGTTACCCATACCGGTTCAGGATGCCTTTGATCGTCTAGCTTGTGACATCATTGGACCGTTCCCACCTTCCAAATTAGGAAACAGGTATGTTGTGGTTTTTTCTGAGTACTTAACCAAATGGGTGGAAGCGTTCCCTGTTCCTTCTATTGAGGCTCCGTTTGCCGGTAGATGAAATTTTCACTCGCCATGGCGCCCCACGAACTCTTTTGTCCGATCGTGGAAGCAATTTCCTCTTCCCCCTCGTAACAGAAGTGTGTCGTCTGCTTAACACCAAAAAGGTAAACACTACGGCTTATCATCCTCAGACGGATGGACTTGTAGAACGTTTCAACAATACACTTGCTGAAGCTATTTCCTCATATGTCAGTTGACACCAACTGGACTGGGATGTCTATATCCCTGCCATTTTATTCGCCTATCGCACATCTCCGTGTGTATCCACAGGGGATACCCCTTTCTATCTATTGCGAGGATTAAGCAAGAAGCTCCTACCTAAATGGAACGGACCTTTTCGCATCTGCCGAAAACTTTCACCGGTACATTACCAAGTTCGCACATGTGACAATCGCCTAGTGGCCACCACAGTCCATGCCAACCGTTTGAAACATTTTTATGACCCTGGGGACCGCCCAATTTTACCTCCTACAGAGGATGATCCTGACGATTTACCTTTTGATACCTCAGTGCTACCTGTACCCGCAGACAGTTTTGAGCCAGCAGGCCCTACATCTACTAACAACGCTAATGCTGTATCTGACACAGATGTAAGTACGACTGTTAACTCAACTCCTGTTGATTCTCCAGATCCTTTTAACGAACCGGATGTCTACCATGGCGAAAAGATTATCAAGTCCCGCAGACGAAATGGTCAGGTACAATATCTGGTTAAGTGGGCCAACTACCCATCTTCCGAAAATACATGGGAACCCGAAGAAAACATTTTGGATTCCCGACTTTTGGACGAGTTCAACAAAAAGTCTAAGTAGAACTGTACTAATACTACTAGTTCCGTTATTCACCTTATCGTTTGTAGCTGTACATGCACAGGAAGATCGAAACTCCTTTTTCACCGACTATGATCTTAATGGTAAGCGGGTGACCTATTACCCTGAATCGCTCATGATTTCACACAATCCACACCCAGTTGTGTTCTATAAAAATACCAAACTGTTTAACCTATTCGTTGATTTGCGAGCACCAGATATGGGCACCAAATTCACCATTAATAACACTTGCGTCGAGGACGCTTCAAAATTTTTTAACCAATTATTAGAACAGATATATAACTCTCAAAGGGCTAGGTAACGACTTATGTCCATGCATAGCTATACCTCACTGATCGAATGCGATTCTTATTTGCGCAGATACTACCACTATTCCACCGGGTTTAGTTCGACAATGAATTGTCCCTATGCATATAAAACATCACTGAACGAATGCAAACTGTGGGCTCTGAAGCAATGTGACAACATAAGCGCGAAGGAACGCCGATGGTTGCTGGAAACGCAGCAAAATCGCAAAAGAGGGTCTAGGCGAAGACGAACGACGCCTTGGGCTTGTTCGGCTGGTGTTTTAGGAATTCCACGGTTTTTTCTATACCAAAGTCCTAGGAAGATCTTGTGAAAAGAATAATGTTTTGAGTCTTATTCAGACGTTTACGGCATCACTTAGGGCCACGCAAACCATGGGTTATCTGATACGAACGGTTAATGGCAAAACTGTATATCTCGCCAAAGTTACCGACCGATTGGTTACCAAGGTTAACCAACTTCAATCTGCTCTTCGCCAGATTGACTCGACTTTCTCCGATTGGCAAACTCAGCTAAAATTGTTCGCTAAGCACGAGAATTGTCATTTTAACAATTTCATGGAATGTTTTTCGAAGTTTTCTTTAGAGGTTACCCGAACTTTTTCGCAACAACTCCGTTTCACAGAAATTAATGATATTTTACATCAGGCACATAAATTACATAACAAACAATTAGTCGGGTTTAACGAATTACCCTAGTCTGTGGCTACCGCTCTACAGCACAGACTAGAAACAATACCATCCTTACAGGATACTATTACGGCATTGAGCGCGGGATACCCCCTCTTAATACAACCTTTCGTAGATTACCAATACCACATGGGGAAGTCAGTTGGGATTAATTTTCTTTTTACCATATTAGAACTAACTTGGGACAACAGTCTTTACACAATTGAGTACTTAATGCCACTCAAATACAACCTTTCAGGCATTTGTTTCCAAGGTCCAGTTATTCGAGATGAATTAGCATTACTTCGATGCCAACATACCGAATATATCTTATATCGTTCCCTTTTGGGTAAATGTTATCGAACCGATGAAACCTTTATTTGCCCTCAACACCTTTTACAACTGGTCAATGACACTAGTTGGTTGGGCCTTCCCTGGCACAGAGACACTCAATTTAATTTCGTTCGCCGCCACCAAAAGGCACCCGATTGCTCAAATATCAACGAATTGTTTCATTAAGGAGGACGTTATTACTTATCTACACAGCATGGTTCAATTAACGTTTACAACACCACCAACGGTTCTTCTCACATTCTACATATTTCTCCTCTTATCGTTTATCATTTTCCCTGTGATCTCACATTCGCCTCTCAGCAAACCGGTCTGGGAACTTGTCCGGACTGCATCACCTTTCATCTACCACTTTTCTCTCATAAATCATTTCGCTACATTCCGTGGACACATAACGACGACAAAACTTTGCGATTACATTACAGCTCATTGAATCTGACCCCGCCGCTTCAATTCGACATCAAAACAATGACTTCTTTAGACCACACTTTTCGTATACTAGATGGGCAACTTACTACCCGGTTAGCAATGTTAAAACGAGATATCCCACCTACACGAGGTTCAATCAACCACCACATAGTTTTGTTTTCATAATTCTATAGTTCTATTCTATAGTTTCTATTCTATTCTATAGTTTTCATAATTGTTTTCATAATTCTATACTGTCGTTCCATTAGGCCAAAATCCTTTCCATCGATGTCAACCTCTGTTTTGTTTCGACGCAAACGCGCCCCCGCGCAACGTAACGACACGGCTACAGCTAACGCTGACGACCATGAATTACACGACTTACAACCAGCCACTTTATAAAATCAAAATTCGGTGTGTCCTACTTGTAACAAGCCGGTTCCGCTATAAGAATATTCATATCTTTTTTTTAATTGTTCACGCTGATGTGTATATTTCAAAGGCTGCTATCGCTATGTATGCTCATTGTTCAAACCGTTCTCACTTCGAAGTGATTCGTCTTCCATTCGCCAAATGACTCAACCAATGTTGTTCTTTCGCTTGTGTTTATTTTTTTTCACTTGTGTTTATTTTTCGCGCAAATCAAATTTTCAACGTCTTCTCTTCACTGACCTTCAGTCCAGCGTATTGCGTAGTTTTTCCAACGAATTCTTTTCAACTGTGTGCTATTCCTTAGTTTATATCCATCCAAATATTTCATTTGCAATTATGCCACCAACTACATCAATTTTCGCTTCGCCTTTCTCTTCTTGTCTGTTCCAGATTTTCACGCCATGGATTTCGACCTCTCCCGTCGCATCTCTCAATTGGCGGAGTCGTCAGAGAGAACTCATTTCGTTTGTATTCCTTCATATGGTTTTTCTCGCCCAGTTTCACCCTTTTTACTTTCAATTTCTAGTGATTTTTATGAGGCATATTTGGCACGCCATGATAACCAGTATACTGTTTCCCTATGTCAACATTGCCAAACTGAACATACTTCACAACAATTTTGTCTCCCCGCAACTTTTACTTCTTTAGAAGTCGATTTCATTTTAGATTTTCTGGAACAAACTCCTCAGACTGTTTTTGCCCCTCGTTTGTTTTTTTCAGTTATTCGCCTCTGCGATTATCTCCTTTTTCCGACACATGTCATTTTTGATTTAATGCAAATTTATATCCCTCGCCATATGCACATTCGCTCCCCCTTCACAGAGAATTTACTCGAGCTTTTATGCAACAGCAGTTACGCCCTTTTGGCTCAATCTTTTGCCGCTACCTATTTTTCTTGATTACGTATCCTTTTTTGTTCCTGGTCATGTACAGTTACCCTCATACACCGGTTTAAATCTGTTTACATAACTAGTACTTATTTCTTTCTTAGTTCGTTAAGCACCAATTGAGCGGTAAAGTTAACTGCTCGTGGCTACATTGGTTTTGCCTATTCACTTGAGCGGTGAAGTTTACTGCTCGTGAACAACTAGGTCCAACTAACGGCTCAACGACCGCATAATTTTTTTTTATTTACCCCTTCAGCGAACCACACCAGTTTTTACAGGTATTTAAAAAAACAAAAAACAAACAAAAAACAAAAAAAACAAAAAAAACAAAACCAAGAAAAAAGGGCTTATTTACTCCCCATATTTTGTCACAACGGTATTTTGGTGTTTTATGTTAGCAACCTTAACCATATATCCGCTTAAGAATGTATCCACTTATCTAACCGCATATTCATAACTCTTTTGGGAGCTGGGGACAGCTCCGTCTAAGTAGGGAGAATTTGTTAAATGATAAAATTACAATTATAGTTAATCTACAATATCGGAAGGGTTTCCTGTATTGGTGTTGGAAAGAAAAGGAGTGGAAATATTATTTTATTCTAATTCATTTAATGTAAATTATAAAAAGGGCAGGTTGATTACTTCGTACTCCTTCTTGGTGGTCTTATCTTAAAGGTCGAGTTTGATCACGTTCTTCTTGTGAGTTTGGCCACGTTCTCCTAGTGAGTTTAATCACGTTTTCTTCGTTGTGATCGTGAGGTTGACATGGAACTCGTGATACGCCATGTTCTTAAATAAGTTAATTTGTAAGTCCAGGAAGAGTAAATCTCCCAGGTAATAGGTCGCGTTCGACACCTTCGTGTTCCCAGAGGTAATTCAAGGGTAAACAGGTGATGCCCCTCATGTTTCGCAACAAGAAGCAATTTTGGGGCGGTACTTGTGAGCGCCTTTCTTCTTTAACTCTTGTGACCAAGATGATGTTATGTAACAATCTTTAAAGGTGATTTTCTCTTAAGATACACTTTCAGGTATAAATAATACTCCACACCAAGGTTATTTGTAATTTTTATATTGTCGATCTCGTTTCTGTTCTGGCTGATCTCAACCGTAAAGATATGAAAATCAGGGAAGAAATTGATTTTGTAACTGCGTAGACAACCCTAAGGTGCTTACTCAGTATGTGGGAACTATAATACGTAGTCAAGCGTGATTCGCTAGTTGAGATGGTACGATGACGACACAAGAAGATTGACGGCTTAGAAATGTCATCCGCAGTGTCACCTTTATAAGCGGAGACTCTAGTTTTCCCTGATACATTGAAGCTAGTCCCCATTGTAACAACTTGAGAAGAAAAGTAAATAAAGAAGGATCAACCAAACCACAAACGAGTGTTAGAGAAATTAATTCTAACAAAATACAGTATTATCATTAAAAAAGTTATTTAAAAAAATAATACAAATTTCCATGTTCATGTAATAGTAATCTCTTTCCAAACGTATTTAACAGTTCTCACCTTGTCCGTTGTATAATTTACTGATCGTGATAATTAAAATATATATAATACGAGTTCCTCTGACCAAAACAAGAGAAAACGAATTTGGAGAGCTGACTAATAGTTAATAAATTCGTTAGATATTGCGTTTTGGTGCAGGAATTGTACAATGACTATATTACGTTTTTTATACATTCGTGTGGCAATCTCACAATACACAGCACCAAAAAATAACATACAGTGTACTACGTTATGGATTTGGAAGATGACAGTAGAAGACCTGGAAATAAAGAGTGTACGACACTCACAAAGAACATCCACTCTGGAATTTGAGGTATCATTTCCAACTCTGTTTCTCGCCACACATTGGTATTCACCGCTGTCCGTTCTGCTTATATTCGTTATTGTCAATCGCTTATTGTCTTTTGAAAGGCCGATCCTAGATTTGCTGTTTATGGGAGATCCATCTTTGACCCAGGATATTGATGGTTCTGGATTTCCGGTGGCGTTACAGGACAGAGTTATCTTTTCTCCCTCTCTGAGAATTTTCCCTTCTGGACGGGTCGTGATTAGGGGCAGCTCTGTGTGAAAAAGAAGCAAGAGTTACTTAATTTGATATTTAACATTCCCTCTAATTGTGACATTTGTATTTTCAATCAAGGCACTAACTTGAAACAGGATACGCCAGCAGCTCTAACTTGAAATGGTTCACTGAATAGAACAAACACGAGTTTCATTCGTAATTATGGGAGAGTTGCTTTATCCCAAACAAGAAAGCTCCTGATTAACCTGAGACAAAAAGGAGCAGATTGGATTTTTCTGAAACAGTACTCTTGGTGCCCTACGTGAATGATTAGGTCTTCGCCTGTGATTAAGTATTTTTTGGCATTGGACGGACTAGTTCCATCCCGGAGTTCTTTAAACAGCTGAAGATTTTGAATTATTAATTTTCTGATTGTGGATTGCATTGATTCTGTTGTAACTTCGCATGGTCCTCATTCCCTTCCGTTCTTCTCTGAAATGAAAATGCAAACCCGCTTCTCCGATAAGTAAATCATGGCGAGGGAATTTTAAAGTAGCCCCTCTAGAACCTCATGAGAGCGCTTACGGTAAATGAGATTCCCACTGTTCCACCAATTTGAATTGCCCATGGCCAAACAAAAAAGACAAACGTAGTTGTAAAGTGCTTTGTAGCATACAGTACCTTGGCTTATGACTGACGTCCTCTGGGATGAGTTACCAACAGCATTAATAACAAGGCAGGAGTAGTTTCCAGCATCCTGGGAGGTACTTTGACTTATAAGTAACTGTATTTGACTTTCATTGTGATGTGGAACAGAGATGCGAGACTCGTTAACCAGCAGACTAGAATTTCTAGCAATCACATCTCCATCTTTTATCCACTGCACTTCAGACACGGGTGGCACAGCATCGTACTCGCATAAGAGTTTCTTTATTTTACCGACAATTGCAAATTGTTGTGGACCACCAATCATTGTGACTCCTGGCATATCTACATTTGCAAAACGAAGCATAAATTGCATATTTAATGATATCTTATCTTTTCAAGTACCAGTTTCATAAATTAACCAATTCAGTTCCGCACCGTTTTGGCATCAATAATAACGGGAATCTTTTAGCGTGCAAATAAATCTGGAATCCGTTATTCAAGGCCTTTTAGGCCAACTTTTCTTAGGCCTTTCAAACCAGTGCAAATTAGGCAGTAAGATTATGTATAATAACTTTGTTATCTCGACTCGGTAGTTGGTTGTCCCTTAGACTTTCGAGATAATGAGACTCTGATGTTTATAATACGTTTAAGACCAAGGAAGGCTCTTGCGTGGAAAGCAAAATGAACCATTTCAGCTTCACAAGAAAAACTTCAAGTTTCATTTATCAAAAATGTTCACTACTTACAATGCACTTCCAAGGTAGTGCCATGGGACGTAACATTTCCAAGACTGTTTTCCGCCGCACATCGGTACACTCCATTGTCTCCTTTTCTCACATTCTTGACAATGAGCTGTTTTCCTTCGTAAGACAAATTCACTCTCGAACCGTAACTAGTGTACACAGAATTCCCCTCTTTAGTCCATGATATTGTCGGTAGTGGATTTCCAGTGGCGTTGCAAAATATAGTCAACTTCTCTCCTTCGATTCTCTGAATCACTCGTGGAAGAGGGCTGATCTCGGGTTTAACTACAGTCATCCATATGAGACAAGCAAAATTTACAATCTAGTCAGATCAAAGCACCAATAGATAACAGTGTTGGGCCTCGACTCCCTTGAGTCTAAGTCAACTCTACTTAAGAAAGAAAAAGGTTGTGGCAAGGACTTGTACATGATGCACCCATCAAAATGGACTCGAATCTTAATTGACCAAATGAGAGTGTAAATTATAGTCCTGGGTAATAAGCCATAAACGGGTGAGTTGAATTGCTTAGTTTTACGTGTAGATTCGAAGATGACTGAAAGCTTCTTTAGGCCGCTAATATATAATATTGCTTACGAACTCCTCAGTCGTGTCGGTATAGTGTAAATTAACGTGACTTCATGTTCCTTGTTCCCTATAGGTATAATCGAGGTCCTGAAGGACCATACCATCTGTTCTAGGCAATGGACGAACCGATCAATTCTTAAACACTTTCATTAAGTAATTACTAAGAAATAGAGCTGAAAGTCGCATCGAAACAACTAGTGAGGAGTTATAAGAAAAATGGATAAAGAGACATGGGATTAGTTCGCCAGAACTCGGATTAAAAGGTCCGGCTTCGAATACAGGCGAGGATATTAGCTTTTTGTTTTTGGCTCACAGTGCCTCTCTTCACTCAGGTCTTAATGGCTACCTGCAAACTGTCAAGAAAATCTGAAGATTTTGTCGCTAGAGGTAGGCAATGGACAAACAACCCATTTATGTTGAATCTACTCTAAGTCATTTACAATGCTAAAACAGGGATAGGCATCGGAAGCTGAAAAAATTAGAAATATGGAAATGCAGGCTGAACCATTTAGCATCAAACAAACACACCGACTTTGACATCATCAAAATCTGAAACAATTTCTTAATTAAAGGTAAGATACGAAAGAACAAGCGATTAAAATGTTCCACCTACATTGCACTCCTAAATAAGCAGGATTGGAGGTATCGTATCCAAGGCTGTTAGCGGCCACACATCGGTATTCTCCGCTGTCTACTCTTTTTACATTCGTTATAGTAAGATGTTTGTTATCCGCCGACAAATTAACCCTGGAGCTGTTACTAAGAGGTGATCCTCCCTTATTCCATGATATTTTTGGTACCGGATTCCCCATAGCGTTACAAAGTGAGGTGACATCTTCTCCTTCTTTTTCAGTCACATTGTCCGGATGAGCAGTGATCCCTGGTATGTCTGTAACAGGAAACATTCCGTTAGTTTGTGGTTTTTTGTGAATAGTAAACAACAACAAAGTCTTCGCATAGGTGTGATGGAGTATTTGCTGGGGTTTAAAAAGTATTCAAAATTTTCACGTTGTGAGCAACAGCGATGATAACCAAACCATTCCTAGTCTGACTTCACCCAAACGACACCACTTAGGGACTTGTCAGAAATTAGCAGGGGGGGAGGGGGGTGGGAATTTTAAATTTGGGTTCGGAAATTAGGTGACCCATCCCTGCAATGGGAGTGAAATTTGCTAACCCTCCCCTTGAGCTTGGCCTAAAATATCATGACCCTCCCCCTCTTGTATAAATGATAAAATCTAGTTCTTGCAATACACTAGGGTGCGTCAGTATTATGAAAACTCAAAATATATTTCTAATCTGTTCTTTGTCATGCTACATACATACATTTTCGATGACAGCATTAAGATTCCGACTCATCACTCGACTCTCCTATTTCTCCCAATACAAAGTCTTCATCACTAGAACAAGTGGGTAATGCCTCATCCCCTTCATCTACCTCACATTCATCATGATCATCCACCTCTTCCAAATAAAGAACTTCCTTTTTCTTCTGTGGGTGAACCTCTACATGATCACGGGCATATATTTGCATGACCCTCCCCCTTTTAACTGCCCATTTTTCATGACCCCTCCCTTTTCTGAGGCTCAAAAAGTTGTGACCCCCCCTCTGTTTCCACCCCCCCTCCCCCCCTGCTAATTTCTGACAAGTCCCTTAACGACTTTTGATTTAAATGTTTGGTTTTGGCTACAAATAATTTGCAATCAGCCATAATTTCAATGAGTTCATTCTTTAAATCTTAAGATAATCTCCTTCCAAGTAATGCAATTGCAAGATTGTATTTCTCACGACACATCGTACTCACATAGTACATCAAATGTTGCAACTTGGGAAGAAGCATTTCCGATATTATTGGACGCCAGACATTGGTATTCTCCGCTGTCTTTCCTGCTAGCATTCGTAATCGTCAATTTCCGTTTGTCTTTTGAAAAAACAATGTTAGGATTGTAATTCGTATTGATATGAGACCCGTTAAAGATCCATGATATATTTGGTTCTGGATTTCCTGAAGCGTCACAAAACCAAGTGAAATTTTCCCCCTCCTCTTTTGTGGCATTCAAGGGACTGAGAGCGATCGCCGGTGGATCTGCAAATAACAAATAATATCTGCAGGCTGATTTGTGTTGTGAGAATAAAGCAAAAAAAGCTTTTTGAAGTGCAATGTATCAGATTGACTTGAGCATGGCTAATTTCACTGGAATTTACTTCCTACAATTTAGGAATGATGGTAATTGATCATTAAATTTAGTCACTGAAATATCATTAAATGTAATTTGTTGCAACATAACTAAATCAGGCAGTTTCCTACCGGTTACTTGAGAGCATTCACCCAAAAGCTTAATAATCGCCGCATAAGAGATTCCAAAGTTAATGCTTCGTAAATTAAAAATTCCTCGATACTTTATAAATTAAAAAGACAAATGCTTTACTTGGTAGAAAGATCGCAAACATATCAAAATCGAGAAATTAATTAACTTACTATTTCACACGTGATATTCATAAGAATTATAATTGAAGGGAAAAAAATTTGACTTACATTGGACTCTAAGTGCACTGGGATTGGAAGAAACATTTCCAAGGCTGTTGTGCACCACACACTGGTATTCTCCACTGTCTGTTCTGTCTAAGCTCATTATAGTCAGTTGCTCGTTTAAATTGCTCAGGGAAACCCTTGAATTTCTGCTTGTATTTAGTGGAGAACCATTCACAGTCCAGGATACTGTCGGTGTGGGTTTACCATCAACAAAACACGATAAAGACACGTCAGTTCCTTCCACGGGTCTGGTATCCGGTGAAGTGATTTTTGGTTGATCTAAATCTGTTATTATCAGCAAGAAATAGAACAAATTAATATAAAACAAGACCTTTGAAATAGAATTTTAGTTATAAATAGTTGTAAACATTATTTTTCCTGTGGCTAAGCTCTCCAAATGATGAAGTTCGAAGATACGGCTACAACAACTTATTGTCCAGGTGAAAAACATGCGACTAGTCCCTTTTTTTTTTTTTTTTTTTTTTTTTTCGGTCAGGTAAGAGTGCTCACGAAATCCTGCTTCCAGCTTTATCTGTCACCAGTCCACAGAAGCGCTGGCGTAAGGCGAGAAGTTGTTCTCTATGGTGATAGAGGGCACCTAACTCACTAAACAGGAGATGCTCTCCCCAAGCAAGCCAGAATGGTGGTATAAACAAGTCCTAAGTAGACCGAATATGAAAAATACTCAACTTAATCTGTGAGATTTAATTTGTCATATTTAAGTATCTGAATGACAAAATTTCTGACTATTGACATGATTCCTCGTGTGTCTGTAAAACATTCTTTTTCATAGGTTCTTTTTACTTACAGAGTATCGAAATCTCCAATTTACTGTCATTTCTTGCTCGGTCTTTGCTGAAGACAACTGTCAACTTGTAGCTTCCCTCGTCCGTTCTTTTCACACCGAGGACAATGATTGATGTGTAATCATTTGTTATGTTCACGAGTATGCGACCTCGGTAAGGAGGCTTTATCCAAGCTGGGCTTAAAAGGGAATATTTGTCTTCAATCTGCGTATCTTTTTCAAATAACACCTGAGAGAGTGATACGTCTTTGCCAAGTGAGTACCTCCATTCCAGCGTAACATTGTCACCTTCCACAGCAAGGAATAGATTTTTAGGTTCTTCAGTAAACACCGGCGCACCTGATAAGACAAACATAACAATTTTCGGGCTTCGGTAGATTTCTACAACAACTTCAATAATCGCATATAACTACATCGCTTTATAACTTTACAGTCTTGGGATATCCAAGAAAAATAAAAAAAAACAAAAACAAAAACAAAAAACAAAAAAACGATAAATTAGCCTTGGAAATATATACGTTAAACCATTTTAGTTCTTTATAAGAATATTTCGATTTAGCCATTTTAAAGTTAGTCTTATTGTAGGAGCAAATAGTGTTATTAATTACTATTTTAATTTTGATTGGTTCTTACGTACATACCGGTTGGAGAACAGTAGCACAGATGAACATTACCAAAATTTTGCCTCTTTTATTACATAATTACGCAATGAACCACACTTTCCATCGGTTGCTATCGGCTAATAAAAGCACACAGGACATTGGAGGAGCACGAGAAAATTTTGTAGACCACGAAGCGCAGCTAAGTGGTTTTCATATTTAATTGCCCCAGATCAAACGAAATCTGAAATCGCAGGCAGCAACCGAAATGTTGAGTGTTCAGTCATTTCGAAAGTAATTTTTTACCTCATGTTGATAGATTTTCAGTTAATATTTCAATGAAAATCCAGTTCTCGCTGTAATTTTCTTGGAGCAAATCATGCGAACTTTTCCTTCTTGGCGAACAGTCAAGTGGGAAATTCTGGTTGAAAATTTCTGAAATTCTTTTACTTCAACCGCGCGGCGAAAAATAAAGGTTTAAAACGCAGTAATGAGTTGGTTAAACTGCTTTCAAATAGAAAATTTCGTGATGATAGAAAAATAAACTCTTTGTCGCTGTTTTTAGCGTTCAAAGTGTCTTCTTCGTTTCCTTCAAATCAAAAGCCTTTAACAGTTAAAACTGGGAATTCATACCGTGTGGCACCATTTCTCAAGAAGGAAGATGTATCAGTTTTCTATGGGTTTCCGGCTTTTTGATTAGCTAGAACGCGCTTTGTGTCTAAGTTATGTTATAAAACTAATAATTCCATGTTGCCAAGTGTAAGTATTTATTGATAGATCACATAGGACATAAAAATGAAGATAAGAGCATCAAAGACACACTCCCCAGCGCCTCGTATGCAACATTTTTTGTTCTTACCACATTTTGACGTTTCTTAGAGCAAGAACATGCCAAGTTTTCCTTCACGGCGAACAGTTTGCAGAATTCTAGTCGAGAATTTCTGAAGTTCCTTCCCTTCAACCGCGCAACAAAAAAATTAAAGGATTAAAACGGATAAACCACTTGGTTAAATCCCGGCAGCCCCCCGCGGCTATGGGTGGAATTCCACCCATCATTTCCGGTTGTCTCGTCGAATATTGCGTTACTCCCGATTCCTTCCAAATTTGGTGTTATGACGCTAAAAGATTAAACAAATCATGTAGCGAGTTTGAAGGGCGACAGTTAAATGTGTGCTACACAACATTCATTTGAGTGCTAAAATTTCACCGTCGAAGATGGCCTCATCGTCGAAGCGTGCACGGGTGAGCTTTATCTCCGCAGAAATTGCTTCAGAAAAAATATTTTACGATGAAGACACCGCTGATGGGATGGACAGTGGAGAAGAAAGTGATTTAGACCGGCAGATCGAGGTGAGAAGTCAATATCGGCCATCGCGGAATGGTCGCCATCGCACATGTTGTCTTGAAATGCGAAGTTGTTCGCCTCAGATAGCCCTTTTGTGATTGATTTCTCGCGTACTTCTTGAAATTTGATTACAAATTGATTTTTGCGACTCTGAAAATCAATAATTTACGCTAAGAGTGTGTTTTTAGCGATGAGATGTGATGCGATTCAAACTATTTGCACAAGCGAAATATTAGACGCGTAATTCGATCAGCTGCTAGTTGTTGCTATGGAGAAATGCATTTTTCGAACGCGTCGGATGCTTGGGATTCGTTGGCGATTTGGCGATTTAGTTTAGTATCGCTTGTTCATTCGGTTAATTTTGAGTATTTTACGGAATATAAGCAGTGTACATTTTATATTTTTAGCGAGGGAGAAGTTGAAGATGACGATCGGCCGGAGGAGGCTTGCGCTTCGACTTAGGAACCCATGGCTCCTGGTGAGTGAAATATTTCCAACCTGCGAAATTTAACAACAAGTACAATTTCCGAATGCGTATACCATAGAATAACTTGAATTTGTGTAGGATATTGTTCTATAAATGTTGAGGATAATTGATTTATTCATTGAAAATTATATTTTTGTTTGAATGTG